>NC_043005.1:54611084-54646084 GCF_006345805.1 Octopus sinensis | reverse complement strand
ACGATTTACTGGGAAAGCAAAGGAAGAAAAACAAAACAGAAACAAAAATAAAATGGAAAATAGTAAGAAAAGTAAGACATAAAGAGCGGCAGCTTAGGGGAATGGCGAGAAAAGCTGTAGTCAGTTAAGTAACCTCATCAAGTTTATTCCAAAATCGGAAATTAATTCTGAAAGGTTGATTGGTTAAGAGGAAAAAAAAAATTAATGAAGATATTAAATACAAAACTGAAGGGAATCAAAGACAAAAAGAAAAAGAACATTCAACATTAGCAAATATTGATTCAGGTTTCTTACTCACAAGAAGTGAGGCGATTATTAATCTAATTCTTCGTCACTCGTCTAAATAATGTTAGATAAAAATAAAAAAGAAAAAGAAACAAAAACAAAAAAACAACTGAGAATTGAAGAATACCAGAATTAAGTCTAAAACGAGAATATGGTATTAATGATATACAAGAGCATGTAATCAGATGTAATTAGGTAATTAGGCGAAAAGAAGATTAATTAGTCAAAGATTAACATGCTCATTTCAGCAGGTTTAGTGGTGTCTTCTTAAACAAAGGGGGGAAAAATGAATAATGATAATGATATCTTTTTGTTTCTGTTATACTTGCTTCAGACATTAGAGCATGGCCATACTGGAGCGCTGTCTTTAAGAGCTTAGTTGAACAAATTACCCCCAGTACATTTTTTTTTTAATCAATCACATTGTTGAACCATTAAGTTACAGGGATGTAAAAAACCACCATTGTCAGGTAGTGGTTTCACACACACACACACACACACACACACACACAAACACTACACACACACACTCACTACACACACCATACACACATTATATGATATATATATATATACATATATATGGCTCGTTTCAGTGATATATATATATATATATATATATAAACACCTTAAACTAAGCACCACGTTTAATCACATGGATCTTAATCCTCCAAAGACATTTTTCCAAAAACTATTATTGAACTCAAAAAACATAAAGACTCTACAATGTATCGGTATATTATTTATTATTATTATTTAAAAAAAAAAAAAACATTGTAAATTTCTTTTTTCCCCTTCCTCAATTTAAAAAAAATTTCTTTTCACCTTTCAAATCTTGAAAATTTGCTTTGCGATGAAAACCAGTTAGAGTTATTACTTTTTTAATTTTGCATACACCCATTTTTATTAAAATTTACCTGCAATTTAGCATTCTGCTTTTTATAATTTTTCCTCTCCTATATATATATATATATGTATGTATATATATATATATATATATATATATATAGATAGATAGATAGATAGATAGATAGATAGATAGATAGATAGATAGATAGATATACGATGGGCTCCTTTCAGTTTCTGCCTACCAGATAGATTCTCAAAGATTTTTGGTCAGTCTGGAGCTATAGTAGAAGACACTTCTTGCCCAAGATGCCACGCAGGGAAAATGAACCCAGAACTATGTGGTTGGGAAGCAAACTTTCCTACACCTTCCTTTTCTAACTCCAGATCACCCTTGATGATGTAGAACTATGTCAAAGATGTTCCAACATTTTTAAACATACTCTCTTTTACTCTCTTATACTTGTTTCAGTCATTTTTGACTGCGGCCATGCTGGAGCACCGCCTTTAATCGAGCAACTCGAACCCGGGACTTATTCTTTTGTAAGCCCAGTACTTATTCTATCGGTCTCTTTTGCTGAACCGCTAAGTAACGGGGACATAAACACACCAGCATCGGTTGTCAAGCAATGCTAGGGGGACAAACACAGACACACAAACACACACACGCATATATATATATATATATATATATATATATATACGACGGGCTTCTTTCAGTTTCTGTCTACCAAATCCACTCACAAGGCTTTGGTCGGCCCAAGGCTATAGTAGAAGACACTTGCCCAAGGTGCCACGCAGTGGGACTGAACCCGGAACCATGTGGTTGGTAAACAAGCTACTTACCACACAGCCACTCCTGTGCCTGTATGTAAGATCACACTATCAAATGTGCTATTTCATTAATTTTAAAGTGTGTGATATTAAAAAATTTAGCTGCTGTTTCTAGCATGTTGCGTGACCAATACTGGCTACCTTACAATCTTACTGGCTTTTATTATATTTTATCTGTGTACTGTGTTTGTACTGTTGGCTTTCACTGCTACCTTCACTTGACTTATTGCCACTTTCTGTCCCCACTTTTGCCTTTCTTCTGATGAGATGTAGTACATCTGAGTACTGGTATTGTATACAATAAGCTCATGATTATTATTATTACCTCTGCCTTAGCGAAGGCAGAGGTATTGTTTTCAGTCATGATTTGTTTTGTTTTTTTTGTCCATGGACAAGATATCTCAAGAACTGCTGGATGGATTTGGATGAAACTTTCAGAGATGTTTGGCCTCTTGACTGGCATGAATGGATTAGATTTTGGGATTGATCCAGTACCGGACAAGGATTCTGGATTACTTTTCCTGTTTTTTATTTAAATTTTGAGAGCAGTCAGTTTTATTTTTTGTATTCTCATTTGTGAGAGCAGTCAAGTTTATTTCAGATATTGTCTTTTTAAAAATCCCCTCTGGGTAATCATTGAGAGGATGTTGGTGTTGCCTTGATGGAGGTTTGCACTCTCTGAGTGCTCTTGTTATTATTATTTTGGTTTGGCTCAAGTTTGGTCTTATTCCTGGTAGGATGTATGTGGATAGCAGGTTACTACCTGTAACCTTAGGTAGCCAAAAGTTTTCAGCAGTCTTTCAAGTGCTTAGAACCCGCCTGATAATCCTTGCTGTCCCAAAGAGACAAACTTTTTGTAGGAGCTCTACTGGGCATTCTATTCCAATCTCCTTCAGCCCTTTGTCTATATCTTTGCTTACTGTTCCCAATGCATCAATTATTATAGGCACGGCCTTTACTGTTTCCATGCTCCAAATTCTTCCTATTTCAAATTTTAAGGGATTGTATTTTTTTTGTTCTTCCTCCT
This sequence comes from Octopus sinensis, assembly GCF_006345805.1. Classification (NCBI taxonomy): domain Eukaryota; kingdom Metazoa; phylum Mollusca; class Cephalopoda; order Octopoda; family Octopodidae; genus Octopus; species Octopus sinensis. Next base: position 54,643,092 of record NC_043005.1, on the reverse strand, counting down.
TTTTCTTTATGATCCTAGAATCAAATGGGCATGGCCAGTCGATCAGTTATCAACTTCACTTTCCCTTATCTATAATTGTTATAAGGAAAAGTGATGTTGCTTATTATTATCAATAAGGTGGTGAGCTGACAGAATCATTAGCACACCGCATTTCATCCATTGTTATATTCTGAGTTCAAATTCTCCTGAGGTCATCTTTGCCTTTCATCATTTTAGGGTCAATAAATTAAGTACCAGTGAAAAACTGGGGTTAATGTAATCGACTAGTATCCTCCCACAAAATTTCAAGCCTTGTGCCTTTAGTAGAAAGGATTATTGTTATTATCATCATTATTATTATTATTATTATTATTATTATTAATATTATTATTTTAGACATCGCACAGCATACAGTATCATAAGGCTGTTGATTGAAGATAGTGTGTTTATCAAGGGTTTGTACTGTTTGTCAAGTCACAACAAGGACCTCACACAGACAGTACTTTGCACAATATGTATGCAGATCCAGGTAATGCTGACTTTTGCAGAACTCAGAGCATGAAGACGGACAAAATACTGCCCTGCATGCTATCAAGTCTACCAGCTTGTTGCCTTAATAATAATAATAATAATAATAATAATAATAATAATAATAATGATAACTTAGATCAATTGATTCTCTCTGTCCTTGTTTGTCTCTCTCTCTCTGTCTCTCTCTTCCCAACAAACATGATGCCACATGTATATTTCTTATGTGTTTCTTACTATGTTCTATATAGTGATGGTTGCCATGTTTTATGCTTCTGACTAAATTCCATGAGACAAATTACATGTAGCAAGTACCATGAGAAATGTGTCATGTGTGAGTTCCCATGAATCAAATGTTGTATGTTACATGCCTTGAATAATGAATCATGCATCATGTGTCATGTGATATGGGCTATGTGTCATGACCAACAACATCAAGTCATTCTATTTGATTTTCAAATACCTCTTCCATTGGTATCGTTATAATATAAGAGCAACAAATGATTAAAAAGGAAGTAAATATAGGCGTAGGAGTGGCTGTGTGGTAAGTAGCTTGCTTACAAACCACATCGTTCCGGGTTCAGTCCCACTGCATGGCACCTTGAACAAGTGTCTTCTACTATAGCCTTGGGCCGACCAAAGCTTTGTGAGTGGATTGGTAGACGGAAACTGAAAGAAGCCCGTCGTATATATGCATATATATATAAGTATGTGTGTCTGTGTTTGTCTCCTCAACATCGCCTGACAACTGATGCTGGTGTGTTTACGTCCCCGTAACTTAGCAGTTCGGCAAAAGAGACCGATAGAATAAGTACTAGGCTTACAAAGAATAAGTCCTGGGGTCGATTTGCTTGACCAAAGGCAGTGCTCCAGCATGGCCACAGTCAAAATGACTGAAACAAGTAAAAGAGTAATTAGTCTGCTTCATGAAACACTGCTCATTGGCTTGTCGATGGTAGTAAATGTTTCTTTGGACAGATTCTATAGCAAGCTAGTTTTTATGAGAAGTGGTGCTAGCCCCTGACTCAACTGTTTTAGTTTTTTTTTTTTTTTTTATCTGGGTTTGAGACTGGCACTAATCCTCATATGAAGGACAATAACCAAGTGGAGATTAGTTGATTATAAGTAGGAGAAAGCCTGAAAGAGGGAGATATGAAGAAATAAGGAAAATGTGAGATAGAGAGAGAGGGAAGGAAGGAGAGAGAGAAAGAGTGAGAATTATCTCTCTTACTCTTTTACTCTTTTACTTGTTTCAGTCATTTGACTACGACCATGCTAGAGCACCACCTTTAGTCGAGCAAATCGACCTCAGGACTTATTCGTTGTAAGCCTAGTTCCTATTCTATCGGTCTCTTTTGAACCGCTAAGTTACAGGGACACAAACACAGATGCACAAATACACACACACACACACACACATACAACAGGCTTCTTTCAGTTTCTGTCTGCCAAATCCACTCACAAGGCTTTGGTCAGCCTGAGGCTATAGTAGAAGACACTTGCCCAAGGTGCCACACAGTGGGACTGAACCCAGAACCATGTGGTTGGTAATCAAGCTACTTACCACACAGCCACTCCTGCACCTTCACATGCACAGGTCTTGACTGACCTTTATTTTAATGACCACTGAAAGATAGAAGTTAAACTTGGCCTAGACAGGATTTGAGAATAAAAGAGCTGGAACAAATACCACCTGGTGTTTAACATATTAACCACAACATATGGTTCATGGCAAACTTTACACAACTGCCGTATGCACCACCAGTAGTGCTTTTCCATAATTTGAGAAAATATTTTATTTTGTATCTTTGACATGGTTTCTCCATCCAATGAGATGTACATAGTGATTTAATACACAACCAAAAAAACTACTTATAGTTTCATGCTTTTATGACACTTTAACTAAAGTTTAATTATGAAACAGTGTAAAAATCCCCCAAATTACATTTCTTTGTAATTAAACAGTATGCAGTGTGATTAGAAATATGTGGCATCACCAGTAAGTTCCAGTAAGAAGCTGTGGCAGTTAAAATGTTAACCAAAACTCCTACAATTCTCCAGTTTGGCAGCTGTGTAAGATAATCATTTTCTTCATAGGGTCAAGCCCATAAATTTGTGGGTTAGGATTAGTCAATTAAATTGAGCCTAGTCCCTTAGAGCTAGGTTATGAACCGTGAAAGGATGAATCACAAAGTTGGCCTCCTCTGGACTTGAACTCAAAGCACAAAAAGTCTCGTGGAACAATTACTACAAGTCATTCTATTTGATTTTCAAATATCTCTTCCATTGGTGTCATTATAATAATTGTTTCTAACAATAGGCACAAGGCCACAAATTTGGAGATAGGGCTACTAGTTGACTAAACCAACCTTAGTTCTCCAGGAATATTTCATATTTTCAATCCTGAAAAGACGGATGGCGAAGTTGAGCTCGGCAGGATTTGAACTCAAAAATCAAAAAATTAGAACAAACACAACAATGCTTTTGTCTGAACTCTAATGATTCTGTCAAGAGACTGCCTATAGCATAAGGATTTCTAACAAAGATACATGGCTACAAAATTGGGATAAGATTTCTGTTGATTAAACTGATTCCTGTAATTTATTATATTGACACCAAATGGATAATTAGCAAATGTTGATGTTGCAGGATTTGAACTCAGAATGTAAAGAAGTTGGATAACTTACCATATGGTATTTATTCACTGTTCTAATTATTCTGCCACTCAGTTACTTCTTCATAATTTTGACATTCACTTTTCTGTGCTTGTATGGCTTGGAGAGAATTTGTTAGGGTGTGACATTTTTCTATAGCTGGATGCTCTTCCTGTCACCAACTCTCACCCATTTCCTCATGAGCAGACATGTTTTCACAATAGATTAGAAATGAAGGACACCACTTGCTAGACAGTGACATTTGTTTACAACTCTCACACAAAGTCAAAACCAGGAGGCACACACTCACACACACACACACATGCATGTGCACACACATACACACACATATATATGCATATGCACATATATATGCATATATATGTGTGCATGTATATATACATATGTATATATATATATGTATATATCTATATATATATATATGTATACCGGAGTAAACACATAAATGTGAAACAAGGTGGAAAATAGAGTACTCAAATACCAGGGGTAGAGTAATATGCTTTATTTAAAAGCATCAGAAATTCAACAAAACCTGTTACTCGGAGTTTCACATTCCTGTTCGTCGGACAAAACTGTGAAACTCAGAGTAACAGGTTTTGTTGAATTTCTGCTGCTTTTAAATAAAGTATATATATATATATATATATATATATATATATATATATATATATATATATATAATATATATATATATATATATTATATATATATATATATATATATATATATATATATATTATATATATATATTATATATATATATGTATAAATACAACAATTTTCTTTCAGCTTCCATTTACCAAATCTACCCACAAGGCTTTCGTTAGCCTAGGCCTATAATGGAAAACATTTGCATGAGGTGCCATGAAATGGGACTGACCCTGAAACCATGTGGTTGGGAAGCAACCTTCTTACCACATAGCCACGCCCATTACTTTTTGACACAATAGTGAAGCTATAAAGAATAGAATATCATAAAGAATTGAGAAATCTTAAATCAAAAGAAATAAGAAACTTTTCATCTGTGACTTAAGAGAGACACCCCAAAACAGGTGATTTCATTTATAAATATGTGACAGACATTTATCTCAAACATAACAATGTCATTATTACCTGCCTCTTGAAATTCCTCCCGTTTTTCTTCCAGAGTCTTACCTTATGTCCAGATTATTTAGTTCCAATTACATTTGAACTTTATGAATCCAAGGGAAAAGAACACTTATTATTATTATTTTTTGCTTTTTAGCTTTTAAGACTGTTCTAGAAATGAAGCAATACAATAGACTACATGATAAAATTGTAGATTAAAGAAAAAAAAGACTCTGAAAGAAATGGAAAGGTAACACAAAAAAAAAAAAATTTAAAAATATCTCAGAAAAAAATTAAACAAAAGAAAAATGCAACTAATAAATGAATATTTCTACCCTTTTTATTTTTTTGACTTTTACAATTCTTGCTCTTGTCATTTATAATACGTGTTAAGATTCCAAGAAAAATTAGTCTTTCTTACCAAAACTAAAACCCAGGAAGAATTTTATTACAGCAAGATTTCCACAGATTTCACCAGAAAGGTGTTTTTATCTTGACACATACAGTGTAAAAATGAATAAAATTGACATGGTTTTCAAGTCATATACTGTATAGATTAGACTTGCATGACAACATTATTCAGCAGAAGATAATAATAAAACCTCATATGGTTACATTTTTTTTATCTTTACCTTTATATATATATATATATATATATATATATATATACATATGTGTTTTTTTTCCAATTTTTGTATACATTTTTTTAATATTTTGGTTTTGTTTGCTTTCCATTTTGTTTTGTTAAATTTTATTTTTTTTATATTTCTGTCTTCGTCTGTTTCGTATTTTTTTTTCTTTTTGACATCTCAATAAATTTATAGTTTTTATATTGATAGAAACTGCCAATAGAGGTAGCTAATGTTACTCCTGATTGAACACAGATGATATTTTTTTCCTTTGTATTTTGTTTAATATATAGATGTGTGTGTGCATATGTGTGTATATGCTTGCATACATACATACATACATACATATATATATAGACACACATACATACCCATACATACACACATTTGTATATATATATATATGTATATATATAAATATCAATATACATATGTATGAATATATATGTATATGCATAATATATGCATGCATATATATACATATACACATATATGCATATATATACATATGTATATGTATTCATATACATATATATATATCATCATCATTGCTTTGATATCATTTAATGCCTGTATTCTATGCTGGCATGGGTTGGAAGGTTCACTTGCATCCAATGAGTCTGAAGACAGCACTGGGCTCCCATATCTATTTTAACAAGATTTCTTTGGCTAGATGCTCATCCTGATACTAACCATTTACAGAGTGTGCAGGGTGCTGTTTTTTGGCACCGGATTTAATGAAGTCACCATGTAACTCATGAAACAAGACCCCTTGACTGAGTTGGTGTGGGGAGGTGGTGGCAATATTGTGAGAGGTGGCTGTGTGCAAGGCATTTAGAGGCAAAAGTATGACAGAGGGTCGGGAATAGGTGTCTTGTTGTCAAGGGGAAACATGGCCACCACAGCTGGAAAGTGAGAGAGGAGAGTGGAAATGAAGCTTCAGGGTGCATTCTCAGGGTAAAATGAAAAGTGGTGGCTAGAGAATGGCTGGGAAGGAAAGTTCACGAGAATGGGGGAAAATGAGATGAGAACAGAAGAGAATGCAGTGAAGAGGTGAAGGTGTAGATAATACTCTTTACTCTTTTACTTGTTTCAGTCACGTGACTGTGGCCATGCTGGAGCACCGCCTTTAGTCGAGCAAATCGACCCCAGGACTTAATTTTTGTAAGCCTAGTACTTATTCTATCGGTCTCTTTTGCCAAACCGCTAAGTTACAGGGACGTAAACACACCAGCATCGGTTGTCAAGCGATGTTGTGGGGGGAACAAACACAGACACACAAACATATACACACACATACATATATATGACGGGCTTCTTTCAGTTTCCATCTACCAAATCCACTCACAAGGCTTTGGTCAGCCCAAGACACTTGCCCAAGGTGCTACGCAGTGGGACTGAACCTGGAACCATGTGGTTCGTAAGTAAGCTACTTACCACACAGCCACTCCTACACCTATGGTGAATTTTAGTATAGAAAGGTTTCTTTAATGTTTCATTAATGTCTGTTTTCCATGCTGGCATGGGTTGGATTGTTTGACCAGGGCTGGCAGCCAGAGAGCTGCACCAGGTTCTAGTATAACTTGGTTTCTACAGCTGGATGCTCTTCCTAATGCCAACCACTTTACAGTGTGTGCTGGGTGCTGATCATGTGGCACTGGCATGAGTGCATTTATGTGGCACCAGCACAAGTGCCTTTTACGTTGCACTGGTTGAGAAATAGAGAGCTAATACAAAGTGGGAGAGAAGAGAGATGAGGCACACAGTGACAGAAACAGAGGTCAATGGCCAATATAAGGGTGTGTTCTGGGAACAGAGGAGTTCAGTGAAAATAAAGTAAAAACGAAAAAAAATACACTGAGAGTACAAGATGGATGACAAGAGAAGTGATTCCAAACACCATGATGTTCACTGGATATTTAAATTTCATTACACTTGGTACATGTCCTCAGATTGCACTATCCTTGGATTGACACCCAAATGTTCTGAAATGTTTGTGTTGAAGCTTCCAGCATGAATGCCAAGCAGTACAGTATGTCATTTCTAAATTTCTAGTAGAGTGAATTGTGACATGGTGCTGTTTTTCTCAAAGACGGTGCCCAATTGACCCTACTATACTGTAGTTAACAAAATCAGAAACAAACAATGAGCATACGCATGCGCGAAGTTAAAAGTCTTTTGTTTTTTTGTGAATTTTCCACCCCCATATATATATATGCATTTATATACATACATATACATATATGTATACATGCATACATACATATATATAAATACATACATATATATGTACAGACAGACAGACACACACATACATACATACATACATACATACATACATACATACATACATATATCTGTAATTGCTTTACTGAAAAATAATAGTTCTTTAGAAAAAAGTCTGAGAAGTCAGGTGGTTGACCTAATTTTGGTTTTGCTTCCTCCGCACCACAGCACTGGTAAAATTCTAGGCTAAACTTCCTGATACTACCATAATTAAGTCACTAAGTAAAATGCCTTTCGTGTTCATATACATACACACACACACACACACACACACATATATATATGTACGTGTGTGTATATATGTGTGTGTATACATACATGCATGTGCACACGAATACACATACACCCCACATGCATACACACACACAAACACACACATCTACCATTCAATTATCTAGTTTCTATATGTTTGACAAATTTTTTTCTATGGAAAAAGCAAAGACAAAACATCACCTGGAAACTAATAAATAATTAATATAATCTGTGACACTTTGTCTCTGAGAAGTTGCTGTGCTTGTATCTAAATTGTCGAAACTAAAACTTGCATCTCAGCTTTTCAATTCTCATTATGACTTCAACTGAAAAAAAAAAATTTTTTTTAAATACTGAAAGAAAATAATTATTCTTGGTTGTTCAGTTAACAGAAATGGTAGAAAATTATTTGAAAATAAAATAATTGTATTTGATGGCATAAAAGAAGTCAAGGCATATAAGAATATTAGGCATATTAAGAACACCCAATGTTAACAGCATATATTCATGCAAGAAAGTTTTCAATGCATTAGAGCATGAAATATCTAATGCACTTTTGCATGTTGGACCTGAGGTGGTGATATTTTGAGACAACATTTTTTGGGGAAAAACCTGTGTCTTCTATGCCATGAAATACAGTAAAAAGCAAAATCTCAAGGTGTGTATGTTAGTGTGTTGTGAAAGGAAGCAGGAATTAGTATCACAGGAAGAACACTTCCATGAACAAACCTGAAGCAGTAAACTAAATTCATCTCATAGTATATATATAGCAATGAAAATATATCTATGAGGGTGGTTTTCAACTGGGGACCATATAATCTTTGGAGATCTATATAAGATTTTGTTGTTAAAATGTATGTGCAATAAGCCGGCATTAGGAAGGGTATCCAGCTGTAAAAACTCTGCCAGATCAAATTGGAGCCTTGTGCAGCCATCTGGTTCACCAGTCCTCAGTCAAATCGTCCAACCTATGCTAGCATGGAAAGCAGATGTTTAACGATGATGATGATGATGAAGTTGGTTTTGCAAACTTATTGTACATACAGTTTACAATTAGAAAGGTGCATGGCTCAGTGGTTAGAGCGTCCGGCTCACTATTGTGAGGTAGTGAATTTGACTTCTGGACTGGGCTGGGTGTTGCTTACACCAACACTCAGAGAGTTGACTGTGCCAACAGCTGGAGAGTGACTGCTACAGCTGCAAACATAATGCCAAGGAGTTTGAGTAGAGTAACAGGACCTGTGCAACTGAACATTTCCCAAACTGTTTCCTTCTGAGGATGGGCCTTTGCGCCTGAAATATAAAGGATTTTGTAAAACTTCCTGCTCTCACACACACAACACACACACACACACACACACATACATTTATTGTTAAAATTTATCTGCAGCAAATTGGTTGTACTTCTACAACTCACAAAACATTTTAATGTTTTATACAATTCCTTATATTTAATTACAAAAATATATTAAAAGGGTTAAAGAACCTTTATCAGTCATGAATGACCATGAGATTGCACCTAGAAAGTTCCCCTCTGAGGCACAAGTCTGGGCAAGGTTGTTTATGGAAGACCAACAGTTGCCCATGCGTACCAGCTTCCTCTCTCCACACCGCCAATGTTATCCAAGGGAAAGGCAAAGACCAGTACATATTGGCACCAGTGATGTTGCAACTCATTTCTACAGCTGAGTGAACTGCTGGAGCAACATCAAAAATAAAGTTTCTTGCTCAAGAACACAACATGCAGCCCAGTCCAGGAATTAAACTCGCTACATCATGATTGTGAGCCCAATGTTCTAACCATCCATTCAGCATGCAAAATATACAGTAAGATATTTTTATATAATATCGTGAATAGCTATGGAGGTCCAGTAAAATAAAATAGGACATGAAGCTGTCCATGGGCCAAAAATAGTTGAGAACTACTGGCTTAATCAGAAAAGGAATGGCTGTACCTATGATTCTTTTTTAGGGTCTGTGATGATGGAGGGAGAGGGAAGGAGGAAGCTATCCTCCAGCCAGAGACTTGACCCAAACATGTGCAACAGCAAAATCTACTACAAATGGTAGATTGAGGAAATTACCCAAGAACTCAGAATATAAAAAAAATGGAACAAATACAATAAGGTATCATGTGAGACCACCCCCATCTTCAGTTGTATTAACCTACTGCTTTTGATAGGTATTTTATTTTATTGTCCAGCCCTCTTATCAAAAAAGAAAAAATGGATACTCTTTCACACTTTTACTTGTTTCAGTCATTTGGCTGTGGCCATGCTGGAGCACCACCTTTAGTCGAGCAAATCGACCCCAGGACTTATTCTTTGTAAGCCTAGTACTTATTCTATCAGTCTCTTTTGCCGAACTGTTAAGTTACGGGGACGCAAACACACTAGTATTGGTTGTCAAGCGATGTTGGTGGGGACAAACACAGACACACAAACACACACACCCATATATATACATATATACAATGGGCTTCTTTCAGTTTCTGTCTACTAAATCAACTCACTTCTGAACCTAGAACCATGTGGTTGGTAAACAAGCTACTTACCACACAGCCATTCATGTGGCCTATAAAAAAAAATTATGTAAGGCAAAGCTGAATCAGTCCTGGAGTCGATTTGCTCAACTAAAGGTGGTCCTCCAGCATGGCCACAATCAAATGACTGAAACAAATGAAAGAATGAAAGAACAAAGGCAGATAAGCTATCACTAATCAATCACTTCCACAAACCGTCATTAGAGAAAATAATTTTAATTCTAAAGAGAGTAAACTACTAAGTTAGCAGAGACTGCTTGGCTGAAAGAAATAATTCACATTTTATCACTGAGTTAAAATCTTTCATTTTTATTTGAAAAATTTTATTGTATAGGTTTATAAAGATACAAAGTCTTTACCCATATGATGTATTTGAACAGGAATGGTCATTCCATCTTAGTTCTAGATCTTCATGATGGAAGTACCAGCAGCAATGTTTCCTGCATATTTTAATATGTTTTAAATAGAATATTCTTGTAGGGAAAAAATAAACAAAAATTCTCTGATGATAAGCATAATGAAATCAGTGTAAACTATGAAGTATTTTCAGAGCTTACCAAAATAGTTCCTGCTTTAAAAAAAGTTATTTGTAAATTCGAATGTTCTAAATAGTTTAGACACAAATTATTGGCTTTTTTGTCTCTCCAGGAATATATATTTATCTATTCTAGCTTTTTTTTCTCTTTTTGTCATTGCAGGAAAAGAAAATGAAATAATAATACATTCTTTTGGAAGTTTGGCAGTTTGGTAAGTAAAATACAATTATTTGCAATAAATACATATGAATTTGTAGGATGGTTAAACTGCAATTATATGAAGATGTTTAATACAAGTGTATATGCATGTATTTATAGATGTGTGTGTGTGTGTGTGTGTTTGTACATACATACATACATAGATACATACATACATACATACATACATACATATATATATATATATATATATATTTATATATATATATATATATATATATATATATATATATATATATATATATATATATATATATATATATGGAGAGAGAGAGGTGAATATAGTGTCGTCTAAATTATGCAAAAAGCAAAATAACACTGACATCTCATTTTAAGAGATATATTTACCAAAATTACATAAAAATATCTTGAAATACTAAAGAGTAAATTCATAACAATAAAATTGCTATTGGCTTCAACCACGGCCTCCAGACAACTTTGGAATCTCCTGCAATTCTTCTGAACGGTCTCCTTAGGTAAGTTGGTGAGTGCTGCCATAATCCTTGCCTTCAGTTCATCTTTGGTGTTACAAGGAGTTTTGTTGGTGTCTCACTTAACTGTGCTCCACACAATAATCAAGGGGGTTCTCCTGCTTGTGCAGCATGGTGCAGAAACCTGTTGCCAGATATAGGGTCTTCCATCAGCCACTCTCTTGACCCAGGGCAACACTAACTTCTCCAGGCACTTGATGTAGGCTTCGGTATTGAGTGTGAGGTCATGTGGGAAAATGAATAGAGGCTTAATGTCACCATCACTAGTGATCACTCCAAACACCATGATGTTGCCTGGGTGTTTGATTTTTATCATTCTCGGTACATGTTTTGGTGACATGGCTAGCCAATGGTTGTTCTGTATGTTCACCATCTGTTTGTATTGGAGCTTCAAGTGTTAATTCCAATACAGCATGCCATTTCCAAATTTCTGGCAGAGTGAATTGTGTCATGGTGCTGTTTTTCTCACAGGCGGTGCTCAACTGACCCTACTATACTGTGTAGTTGACAAAATCAAAAACAAACAATGCACGTGTGCAAAATTAAAAATATAAAATGGTGACAATTTACCTATCACACCCTGTATATGAGAGAGATATAAGATGGAAGATACAAGAATCTTTTACATTATTTACATTAGAGGAAAAAGGACAACAAAACCAAGGCAGGATGAGTATCTCAAGTCATGTGCAATATTCAATTAGAGTAAGGGAAATTTGAAGTAATTAATTAATTAGTTAATTAATTACTGGATGTCTTACAGCTGTTTTATGGATATCCCAAGTGATAGGTTAGCATCTCTGTACACTGGGTATACTGTCATCAGAGACAAGGTGAGTATGTATGAAAGTTCCAGACAGGGGATTTACAGTTTATAAAGGAATAAAATAACAGATAGAAGAATACAGACAGGAGAATAAAGCTCACAGCTCATCTTCTTGCAGAGGGCATAATGGTTGCTCCAAACTTCCGTGATGGTATAGGTTCTCAAGTATAATCCCAGGTAAATCCCAGGTAAATCCAGGCAGTATTTTGGCATTATACTGGGATTATACTTAAGGACCTATACCTTTGTGGAAGTATGGAGTAACCTCCATGCCTTCTGGAAAGAGATGAGCTGTGAACTTCATTCTCCAGTCTGTATTCTTCTATTTATTGTCTTACTCTTTATTTTTCTATCTGTTATTTACACACACATACACACACTTAAATCACCATCATCATCATCATCATCATCATCATCATCATCATCATCATCATCATCATCATCATCATCATCATAATCAGCATCATCATCGTCGTTGTCGTCGTCGTCGTCATCATCATCATCGTCGTCATCATCGTCATCATCATCATCGTCATTACCATCCTCATCATCTTCTTTATGTCTCTTGGAAGTGTTGTTGCTACTGTACTTAGTAGTATTAATGGTTATGATATATATATATATATATATATATATATATAAATATGTGTGTTTGTGCATGTGCGTTGGTCATTGGATTAAGCAAATTAACGAAAAAATATATTGGTACAGGCATAGCTGTGTGGGTAAGAAACTTGCTTCGCAATCATGTGATTTTGGGGTCAGTATTTTGGGCAAGTGTCTTCTACCACAGCTCCAAACCAGCCAAAGCCTTGTGAGTGGATTTGGTTGACAGAAACCGAAAAAAGCCATAAAACAAACAACAGACATGTATTATTTGTTATTAATTTAATTTGATTTAATTTAATTTAATTTAATTTAAAGGATTCAAATCCTGCTGTAGTTAGCATTTCATTTCACTCTCCCTGGGGCAATGAAATGAAATACCTGTCAAGTACTGGAGTCAATATAATCAACTGTGCCCTCCTGCAAAATATCTGGCCTTGTTTCTGTGCTAGATATTAATTTCATTTAATTCAGTGTTACATTTTTAACGATATGAGTGAGCTTGGCTTTTTCTATTGAGTAACTTAATTCTAGTTACAGCTTTATAAAAGCACATTCACATACCATTCTCAACTGACAGGCTTACATAAAGTTTATTTTGGTCATGATTATTATCAAAAAACTTTGTTCCCAACAATAAGAACAAATGAACAACAAAAAAAAACAAACAAAAAAAGCTCTCCACACATTTTCTAGACACCTGAGCTGCATATTGTTGCTTGTGATCACTTTAAAATTCTACTCCTTTTAAAGACCTCATGCACTCCAAAGAGTATACATAGCTTTGTTTGAGAAGCTCGACTCTAATGTTTCTGTCAATGTTTTATCCTTGACTAGGTTATATAAATAAAAACAAAATTGCACTATAATATGAAACTGTGGCCTTCTGGCCATAATATTTCTGTGTTATTGACTTCATCTGCTCTAACTTCTACATTTTCCAACTGTCATAAACACAAACCTATGGGAGTCTTTATACTTAGCCTGCTAGAAATATCAGCAAAATCTCCTTTGAAATTGCACTCTACTGTCTTTACAAAAGAAGGATGCCTTGTATGATGTAGTCCTAGATACACTATATCATATAAGATGAGATAGTCATGACTGTTACATCTTTGATCATATGTCTGTTCAGTCAGAGCCAACATGGAGGCAAACAAACAAACAACTGCAACAGCAGCAAAGCAACAACAACAACTGCAACAACAGCAACAAACACTCAAAATCTTATTTCACTACAGTTACTATACATGTCATTATGTTTCACGCAAAGATGCATATCTGCAAAGTGCATTCTGCTGGAAAATGGTATTTCCTTTATCTGCAACAAAGACTCTGAATCACTATTAAATCTTGGCTACATATATGTGAGTGTGTGTATGTGTGAGTGCATATATATATATATATATATATATATATACATTTGTATTTATATATGTATGTGTGTGTGTGTGTGTGTATACGTATACATATATTAACGTTAAAATATATAAAAAGCCTTAATTAAAATTCTCACAAGTTTAAACCAATAAACGTAACGCAAGTAACTTTGATAAATCATATACACTTCGATAAAGTATACTTTATATTTTCACATATTGTTTATAGGAACAAGAATACATACATACACACATATATATTCCTACTTTTTATTTATTTGTTGCTGTTGTTGTTGCTGTAGCTGCTGCTGCTACTACTATTACTGCTACTACTACTATTATTATTATTACTATTATTATTTTTATTATTATTACTATCATCATCAGCATTACCAACATCCAAGGAGTGCCTTCAAGTCATTTTAACATCATTTTTAGAACACTTTTGAAAATGCTTACTACAATTTTTAGATGCATGATTTCATGAACAGACATTACATTTATATATATATATATACACACACACACACAAATATATATATGTATGTATTATATATACGTGTGTTTGTGTGTGTGTGTGTGCATATAACAGAAACATAGAAAAATAGATAGGAAATAAAAAATCCAAGGTAAAAAACAGCAACAACAAAGATACAACATAGACTATGTTGTATCTTTACATATATATATATAGATATATATACATATATATATATACATATATATGCTTGTGCATATGTATATAAATATATGTGTATATATATATATATATATATATATATATATATATATATATATATATATATATATATATATATATATATATACGTATATATACAGACATATATATACATACATATTACATATATATATACATCTATATATATATATATATGTGTGTGTGTGTGTGTGTGTATATATACATATATATAAATTTATATTTATATATATACATTTATATATATATATATTTATATTATATATATATATATATATATATATATGAATTACAAAAATGACAGCAAAAACATTAAGCAAATTGCAAAGCCTAGCATAGTACTGTACCACACTGCAAAGCAAAGCAATGCATTGCAATGCAATAAGACTGAATGAAGACGATATTAGAGTGAAGAATATAGATTGATCAAAGCTATGCAGATCTCAGCAAATGTTAATCAATCATTATGAGATTATTTTCAGGTTTCAGAAAGTAAACATCAAAACAACCCAAGGTTATAGTTATATACTACTCTTAGAAGAATTTCATTTCAATTTTAACACATATAAAAACAAAACAAAAAAAAGACAAAAACAAACATATAGGATAAGAGAGAAGAGAAGAGCATCCTATGAAGTGAAAAGGAAATAAAAAATAGTGTTTACCAAAAGGTATTATTACTGTTGTTTTTTTTTTATTAGAGAAATATTTTACTTTATTTTTTAAATTAATATTATTATCATTATTATTATTGTTGTTGTTGTTGTTATCATTACCTTGTTTTGTCTTAGACTGCACTTTTACCTTGAAATATGAATGAGGAGTCATTCTGTATTATTTGAACCAGACACTTCTCTATATTTTGCCTCTTCTATCAATTTAATTAGCTCTCGAAACTTCACATAACTGTATGTATATTTATATATATATATATATATATATATATATATGATCCATCTATCTATCTATCTATCTATCTATCTATCTATCTATCTATCTATCTATCTATCTATCTATCTATCTATCTATCTATCTATCTATCTATTTGTCTATCTATCTATCTATCTATCTATCTATCTATCTATCTATCTATCTATTTGTCTGTCTGTCTATCTATCTATCTATCTATCTATCTATCTATCTATCTATCTATCTATCTATCTATCTATCTATCTGTCTGTCTGTCTATCTATCTATCTATCTATCTATCTATCTATCTATCTATCTATCTATCTATCTGTCTGTCTGTCTATCTATCTATCTATCTATCTATCTATCTATCTATCTATCTATCTATCTATCTATCTATCTATGCACATTCATATATATATATATATATATATATATATATATATGTGTATGTTTGAGGGGAAGTCAAAAATTATCCGCACTTTTGCCATAACATATCTTTATTATTGTCACATTGTCTTCTGTGCATTCATGATTATAGTTGGTACTATTGTGGTCATGTGATCGAAGTTTGAGCCTTGATGTACCATTTTTTTTTCTGACTTTACAGTGTAAGCATGGCCATTCCACCAGCAATGTGCACCAAAGAAGAACAAAGTGCAGTGATGTGATTTCACTGGTCAGAAGGTGTGTCAGGTGCTGATATTCATTGGAAGCTTTTAGCAGAATACAGGTACAATGCACTACTACTACTACTACTACTATACACAAACACACACATATGTATGATAGGCTTCTTTCAGTTTCTGCCTACCAAATCCACTCACAAGGCTTTGGTCGGCGTGAGGCTATCGAAGAAGACACTTGCCCAAGGTGTCCCGCAGTAGGACTGAAACCGGAACCATGTGTTTGGTAAATAAGTACTTACCACACAGCCACTCCTATATATATATATATATATATATATATATATATTTAGTGAAGGGAAGAAATGGAGCCGAACGAAGATTCTACAAAATCCCTTTTTATTATTTTCTACACATGTTTCAAAGGCTGCAAATTCCCAAATTCGGATTGAATAAGGAGACCATTCTGCAGCTTTCTCTTCAGGAAAATCCAGGAATTTAAAATCTCAAAACATATATATGCATATATGTATATATGCATATACTCACACATGCACAAACATATAAATACATATATATATTATAGGTGCTGGCATGTCTGTGTAGTAAGAAGTTTGCTTCCCATGTAAGTGTTTTCAGTTTCAGTCCCACTGTGTAATTCATTGGGCTGCTGTCTTCTACTAAGGCCCACCAAAGCCTAATGAGTGGATTTGACAGATGGAAACTAAAAGAAGCTCATCATATATGTTTGGATGTTACTGCATCCTTGCCCTGACCTCATGTGACAGCTGTAAACAAATATCACCTTCACAAGACTCACACGCACATACACACATTGGAGTCAGAGCATAAAGAACGGTATCAGTACGGTTCATTTAGAAAACAATGGAGTGCTCGTATATACACAGAAATTCACATGATGCCCAGTAGACTTATTAATGCATATGTATATCTTCATATGCAAATAAACAATCAACACATGTATGTATATATGTAAGTATGCCTGAATATATATATATATATATATATATATATATATATATATATATATATATATATATATATATATATATATATATGTATATATATGTACTTGTGTGTGTGTGTATACAAAATTAACACAAAAGCTACAAGCTTGCATATCAAATCCATCAAAAGTGAAATGTCATAGATGAATTCAGCAAGGAGGGGATGATTCGTTTAATCTCCTTATCTCATCTCCTTCATGTCCAGTCTCCCCTAATATTTGAAATGTTAGTGGGAGCCAACTAATATAGAGTAACCTTTATCTGTCCTTGAGCCATTTGCAAATTCATAACTAATTTCTATTGTGTTCAGCATATCAGAGACCTCTGGAGATTCTCAGAATCGTTTGCCATGAAAACTACAGGTCACACATAAAATGTAAACTGTTATATAAAAAAAAAAGAGACTCAATGAATAAATAAAACGTATAAACACATCACTGCTTTAAAAGTTAATAAGCAGTTTTGCCACCAAAGGAATAATTTTGGGGTCACGTTCCACATCTTTGCTTCATGAATATCACACAGACACACACACATGCACGTGCATGTGTATATACTAATATATATATATATATATACATATACTCACAAATATGCATACATACATGCATATTTATATATATCCATACACATTTATAATATATATATATATATACACACATGCATACATACATATGCATATATATACATAGTGGAGGCACGTAGCCTAGTGGTTAGAGCAGCAGACTCGTTGTCGAGGGATCGCAAGTTCGAATCTCAGACCGTGCGATGTGTGTGTTTATGAGTGAAACACCTAGGCTCCACGTGACTTTAGTAGAAGGTAATGGTGAACTTCTGCTAACTCTTTCACCACAACTTTCTCTCACTCTTTCCTCCTGCATCTTTCAGGTCACCTGCAACAGATGGGCGTCCCGCCCAGGTAGGGAACCTATACACCAAGGAAACCAGGAAACCGGCCCTTATGAGCCAAGCATGGCTCAAGAAGGAACAAACAATATATATACATACACACATACATATATATATGTATATATATATATATGTTCGTATATATGTGTGTGTGTGTGTATGTATATAATATATATATATCTTATATGAAATCTGCTCTGTCTGTCTGTCTGTCTGTCTCTGTATCTTCTTGGATCTCGGGCATCACCCTTCCGATTGCAGTCAAATTTGATATGTATATATCGACGGTATCAGGGCGTGGATAAGTCTTGAAAAAATTACAAAAATCGATTCCAGTTGAGAATGCGATTGATAAAGCCGTTTTTGTTCTGCTTTTGTTCTGTCAACCTGTACATAATTGTAACTTCCATTTTTTGTTGTTTTTGTACTGCTTAAAGGAACGTTTCTTTCCTGCCCAGCTTACTGTTTAAACCATGTTTGTGTTCTCCCAGTCAACAGCCTTATCATTACTGGTACTTTAAACTCTTCGGTTGCATATTTGTGTGAATAAAATCGTTTTTCTTTGGAATAGAAAAAAAGTTTATCGTTATTTCTTCTTTTGCTGGGGTCTCAAATTTAGGTTAAATCAGTGTTTCTCAAAGGGGAGACCTATGGAACGGTCGGATAAGTTGTTTTGAGAAAATTTGGTTTGAATGTTTGACAACTCAGCACAGTCCTTTGGATGGGGGGGGGCCTTTTGCTCATATATATAACAATTGCAGCGTGGAAGGTGTTTGTAAGCCATTTAAGAAACACACAAAAGTTGTTCGATTCACTTCAACATTTAAGTTTAATTTGTCAAAATATTTTCGTCGCTAAAATCCGCGACCTGTTCACTGACAAAAATCGTGCAGCACAGATTTTGTCAGTGAACAGGTCGCGGGGATTTTAGCGACGAAATATTTTGACAAATTAAACTTAAATGTTGAAGTGAATCGAACAACTTTTGTGTGTTTCTTAAATGGCTTACAAACACCTTCCACACTGCAATTGTTTTCGTTCCAGCACACGATCTCAGATCAAATCACTTGCTATGCAAGTACATCTCCGTAATATATATATATCTATATCTATCTATACATATATGTATATATATATATATATATATATATATATATATATATTATATATATATATATATATATATATATATATTATACTAGCAGTATTGCCCGGCTCAATGGGGATTCAGGGGAGAGTTTCAGGAGTTACTGGTGATGTATCGTGATGATCAAAAATCCGGCCTGCTAAAATTTGGTTAAAGTGATTCAAACTGCAGACTCAACGCAAAATGGTCACGTTTAATTCAAAGCATTAAAAATGTTATGAAAACAATTGGTATGTGTTCATAAAGTCCAAATGATTAATACAAAAAAACCCTCCGGCTACATCCTGAAAATTCATTTCTTTGCTGAATTTCTACAATGTTTACGGCGATTCGTTTTTATATCTTGATTTTTGATTTTTCATGCAATTTACGCATGCTTGCACGTGTGTTGAAACAGCTGACTGAGTAAAGTTCACTATTCAATGCATGGGATAAGGCCTAAACAAACACATTATCGATTTTTACACTTGCGAGATGAATTTTGGAACAGAAATAGTGCAGTTCAATTTTCATTCGCCTAAACTTTAAGTGACCCATTTTTGGTGGTTCTACGATTTTTTGGCTAGGAGGAGATGTGCTGGGAAGTTAAACACACAGACACACACACAGATACACACACAGATACACACACAGACACACAAGTTGAGTTTTATATATATAGATATATAAAGAAGAGTTTATTCTGAAGACATAAAGTAATACATATGTACTATAATTGCTCGGTTACCATGAAAACTCTGGAAAAAGTACTGTTGAAGCTGCCTGTAAAAGATGGCTAGAAGTGGTGCATCCTTGAGAGGGGAGATATATATATATTAAGATGGAAAATGAGCAAGTAAAACATATGCTATCACTTCAGAGCCTTTAATTTATAATTCATTTTATAAACCTAGTGCAGACTAGTTATAGTAAATGGTTAAAATCCCATACAGCTGTTTCCAGTATAGCTATGTATGTGGGTCTTATTATTCAATGCAAGTTTCCATTTCGCCTAGGTATTCCGTAATCAAAGAGAGAGAAAGAGAAAAGGAGAGAGGGAGAGAGAGAGAAAGAAAGAGAGAAATAAGGAATAAACGTCTAAATATACATATTATGTTACGAGTATGCATGTAAGCATCTATGTATATATGAGGATGAGGTTGTGTACATATATATATGAATAAAAAAATGGAGTTAACGCAGGTGTAATCAAATATTTTTACTTTCGACACATGTTTCGAAAATTCCACTGATACTATTCAAAAGAATAAATGGTATAAACAATGCAATCTTCTCCTCAGGAAAGTGAATAAAACGAAACTCGTCAATAAGACATTTTAGCAAAAAATGATGGATTTGTATATAGCGATAGACAGAACGCTATTAATATTGTTTAAAAAAACGTTATATGATATAACGTCATAAGTAGCTAACAGAAACAGTAGGGAATTAATAGTGAATGTTAAATATAAAGGAAATTAAAGTTTAAATTATATATAATGATAGAGACTACTTATATGCACTAAATGTATGTTTTTGCCAATGCTTACATCTGTATGCTCGCTCTATAACCGTGTTTACTAGAGTATTTTTAGAAAAAATAATGAAAAACAGCTCAGAATTGCAGAGAAGACAGAATTTCTTGCCTTTGTCATATGGTATCGAAATTGGGAGAATCAACCATTCTAAATGAAATTGTTCATTATGGTCTTTTAAATCCCAAATCAGTTTGCTGAGACCGGTACTATTCCGTTTATTTCTATCCCTAAATGTTGAGTAATGGATAGAAATTCTTTTAGATAACTCTAACGATGTACTTCCAATGTAAAGTCATACTTTATTACGAGTACTGATTATACACTGGTATATAGAATTTTTAACCTTAGAGTTACTTGACATAAACTTAATACTATTGGAATTGACCTCAGATAAAATAACCTTGTTATTAATATTTCTAGAGGGTTGGATGGTATTAGCTAAATTAATGTTAGTATTAGTATGTGTACTTCTGTGTTTGTGGATATGTGTGTATGTATAAGTTTATACTTACATACTTATATGCTTGTCTGTGTGTATGTGTGCATGTACGTATACATGTTTGCGTATTTAGTATGTATGTAGACATTGTGAACACAGGAGGTTTATGTGTATGTATTGTGAGAATATGGTTGTGTGTATATTTTTATATATATATATTTTATATATTCTTTATAATATTTTTATCTTTTTTTCTTTTTTCTTTTTCCACCTATTAGAGCTACTTCCCTTATAGCTAATGGTCTTTTTGTAGCATTTGTTGTCATTAATAGCCGACGAGAATGTATCGTAGCTCTTCGCTCCGACATTCGAAACTCTGAGTGCTATAATGACAACCTTTTACTGTTTGTTCTAATTTATAACACACACACACACACACATATATATATATATCTTGGGTATATTGTGATAATGTAATAATGTGGCAAAGTGCTGAAAAACCAAGAAAGCCTTTGAGACTGTAGATATATAAGGGAATGGAAGAAAATAAATGAATGACTGAATGAATAAATAAATAAACAAATAAATAAACAAACAAATAAATTTAAAAAATAAACAAATGGAAGGTTATGACCACTAATTTCATGAAGTTATTTCATTCATTATTTTTGTTTTTAAAATCATATTATTTGATTCATAGTTTTGAGAAGAAATATCTGAAGGTAGATCATGAATAAAAAACACTATTACATGATATTCTTTTTAATTTGTCCTTGTCCCTTGTTGCTCACACGTGACCATCGCCCATCTTTCTATTCCTCCAGGACGTCCTGTGGAAATTGTCACCATTCATAAAGCTAGCATAAGGAACCAGAGACTAAATACTAACCACTCTATGCATGGGGAGCTTATCACAATGAAGAAGAAGACAATAATGATGGTAACAGTGTTGCTGTTTCTGCTGCTGATGACAACAACGACAACAGCAATATATCATTTGATCTGATAGAAACAACATCCAGATTTTCTTCAGTCTTAACACCCTATCTTCTCAGAAATGGACAAATAAAAATAAGTTGAACAGTAAAAAGAGTACAGTATGCTGGATACTGTTTCACCGAATCCTATAGGATAAACTGATGCTGCTTCAGTTTTGCACTATGGTCCTTATCTTGGTAGAAGTATAGTGTATTTGTATTTGTAGAATAAGAAGTTACAATATACTTTGTGCTATCTAACACCACTGGGTCCAGAGGGTTTTTGGATAGTTTAGTTTTCCAGATGTCTATCACTTTTTAAATGAAAACATCACCTTACATTGAAACTCGTTGAAACTGTCTATGTACATCAGTGTTGTCATTGATATTCTTTTCTACTCTAGGCACAAGGCTTGAAATTTTTGGGGAGAAGGCCAATCGATTAGATTGACCTCAGTACACAACTGGTACTTAACTTATCGACCGTGAAAGGATGAAAGGCGAAGTCAACCTTGGCAGAATTTGAACTTAAAACATACAGACAGACGAAATACTGCTAAGCATTTCACCTGACGTGCTAATGTTTCTGCCAGTTTGCCACCTTAGTGTTGTCATTGATATTCTGAATATAAAGGTGGTGAGCTGACAGTAATGTTGGCACCCCGGGCGAAATGCTTAGTAGTATTTCATCTGCCGTTACGTTCTGAGTTCAAATTCCGCCGAAGTCAACTTTGCCTTTCATCATTTTGGGGTCGATAAATTAAGTACCAGTTACGCACTGGGGTCGATGTAATCGACTTAATACCTATGTCTATCCTTGTTTGTCCCCTCTATGTTTAGCCCCTTGTGGGTAATAAAGAAATAGGTATTTCGTCTGTCTTTACATTCATATTCTGCTGAGGTCGACTTTGCCTTTCATCCTTTCAGGATTGATAAATTAAGTACCAGTTGCATACTGAAGTCAATCTAATTGACTGGCCCACCCTGCTCCCCAAATATTTCGGGTCTTGCACCTAGTGTAGAAACGAATATTGTGAATATAAAAGAAATGAGAAAAATAGGAAGAAATCAAAATATAATTTAAGTAAGAAACAAATTTTAGTTACCTAATAAAATGCTATTGTAAATACAGTAAAATGAAATAAAATACTATACTGTGCTTTGAGAAGCATTGATCCATTTGAAATGCAGTAAAGGTCCTTTTCCTTTTAACCTCAATTAATTAATGGTTTCAAATTCTGACACAGGGCTAGCTGTTTTTGAGGGGAGTGGGTCAGTCATTGACCCCACTACTTCACTGGTATTTATTTTATCAACTCTGAAAAGATGAAAGGCAGAGTTAACCTTGGTGGAATTTGAGATCAATATGCAAAGATGAATGAACTACCACTCACCATTTCGTCCAGCATGCTAACAGTTCTTCCCGTTCACTGCTTTAATGAAAATTAATTAATAAACACAAATTAGCAGAAATTTCTTGACCCCGATAACAACATATTTTCTTTCTAGATGCTGGTTGCTTGAGAGTTCCAGATATTTGAGTACCAAATAAGAGTAAGTTTACTGTACATTGAGTTGTTTGGCTGACTGCATACATTTTCCTGCTTATTCAGAGGGAGAAGAATTGCAACTGGAATCCTTTATTCTTTCAAGACCACCAAGACAGGTAAAAGGAAGAAATGAAGGCATCTTCAAGCCAGGAAGCTTGCCTGAATGCTTGTAACAAAAGCATTTAAAGACAAGTGATGTTGAACAGGGCATCAGTTTAAGAGTACTATCACTCCATAGATCTACTCAATAAATGCTGAACTGAGGGCTGTCTTCACTCTTTCCAGTAAGTGACAGAATAAAAGGCTACCATTGGTCCCTTCAAACTTTGCTTTTGTAATCTGGATGTCAATATTTTGAAACTGACCTATTTTCCATTACATTTCAGACAGATTCAGTACTGAGTTGTTGAAGCAGAAATATTATTATAGCAAATATTCTGCTGCTCATTACCACAGATTTGCTTGTCACTTGATTGACCTTAATCACTTGAACATGTCTCTCAGTGGCTGACAATATGTGCATCTCTGACCATGAGCAGGAGTAGTGGGGAGAGCATGAAAGCCATGTATTGAGAAGCATTCTTTGGGGGTTTGAATAAATGTAATGAAATCAAAGTTTGAAGGAAATATCAGCCATTTTTCATACTTTCTTGGGGAAGCAAACAGGAAATAATAGTTGTTATCCAAAGATAAAATTGTGTTACAGAGTGTATAATAAGAGCCACTACAATCAGCAGATGAGGGAAGCCTATACCAATGAGATCCTTTAAGTAAATGGTTCTTAAATAGTGTCACAAGGAGTGACTTGGTAAGTTGTCGATTTTTAAAAAACATAATTTACGATTTTAAGAAAAAAATCCATGCTAACAATTCAGTATTATTATCATCATCTTTCAGAAGATTCTGATCCTGATCTTGATCCTGATCATGGTCATCACCATCATTGTTTTAACATCCACTTTCTCAAGGTTGCATGGGTTAGACAGAATTTGTTGATGGAGATTTTCTACAGACGATACATTTCTTGTTACCAATGTTCAATTATTTACAAGCAAAACAATAATACCCTATGAGGAGACATGTTATCACTGAAGAACAGAAATGAACGACACTACTTTTATAACAATGACACACATTTACAACTATCACATGATGCTAAGAAAAGGAAGCACGTGCACACACACACACACACACACACACACATAACGGATTTTCAGTTTCCATCTACCACATCTACTTATCACAAGCCTTCGGTTGACTCATAGCTAGATACCACAAAAAAAAAGACTTGCTCAAGGTGAAATGCAGTAGGATTGAATCCAAAAGCCATTTTGTTTAGGAAGTGGATTTTGTTTCAGGAAAAAACGTTCTGCTTATGATTTTATTGATGAAGCATGTAAAAGAATAACAATATATGTATCTGTGTGTTTGTGTCTCCTTGCTTGACATCACAATAGTTGTAAGCGAGTCTCTCAATCATACAAATGATGTCATTCATTTCCAATATTCTACAAAAATATCTCTGGCAAAGGAAAATATTTCCTTGCTTGGAAATAGGTGAGGATAGGCAATAGGAAGATTTAAAGTATTGATCCTATCTTTTTCTTAAACTTCTCCAGGTATACCAGGATATTGATGAAAGATATCGGTGTGGTCAACAGAGCTGGAAAGTCCAACAAGTATGATTAATAAGATAAGTTAAGCAACAATATCAAAACATTTCACATGGAACGTTAAAAATAAAGATATATTTGAGTTAGAAATTTAGAAAAACTATACAAAAAAATCCCTCGTTGCTGATTTTGGTTTAATAAAATATTTGTATGTAATAATATTATGTATTGCATGCTGTGCATGACGCTCAGGCATTATAATGGATTTTCTAAAGCCTTAAATTATATTTCTTAAAAAATTCTCTGCTTTCAATATACAATCTTCTTCATGATTTGTTTTCTAACTTACTCTCTTTCTCATAACTGTCTTCACTACTTCCATCACTACACCACCACCACCACCACCACCACCACCACCACCACCACCATTACATGAAGTAAAGTGGATCACACTTTGGCTTTACAATGAATGTTCTATTTGTACTGTGATACAATGAATATATAGCTTCATTGATTGAATAAGCAGAGGATAGCAGATGAGCAGTAGACTGGTGGCAGATGAGCAATAGATGAGCAGTAGATTAGCAGTAGATTAGCAGTAGATAAACAGTAGACAGGCAGTTGATGGACAATAGATGGGCAGTAGATTAGTAATAGACAGTAGACAGGTAGTAGATGGGCAATAGATTGGCAGTAGATGGACAATAGATTGGCAGTAGATTGGTAGTAGATTGGCAGTAGATAGGCAGTAGATTGGCAGTAGATGAGCAATAGATGGGCAGTAGATGGGCAGTAGATGGACAATAGATTGATAGTAGATTGGCAGTAGATAGGCAGCAGACAGGCAGTAGATTGGCAGTAGATTACCTTGCCATATTTTTTCTTGCTCTTTGTTCTGAGTTTCTGCGAAGGTCAACCTTGCCTTTTTCATCTCTCATGAGTTGATAAGATAAAAGTATCAGTCAAATGATGAGGTTCATAGAATTGATTTTCTTCTCTCTCAAATTCCAGACCTTGTGTCTATATAAGTTACTTATATAGTAAGTGATTTGCTATAAAAAAAAAAGAAAACTAAAACAACTTCTACTCTTATTGCAACTCTCAGTCAGACTCCCTGGGTCTTTGGGTCTAACAAATATGGCCCTTTGAATTACTAGCACAGTCCACCTGATGAGCTCTCGCATAATTTCAGTTTACTTGACTGCACTCAGAAAGTGTGTGGCCTAGTGGTAAAGGTGTTGCACTCACAATCGAAAGATTGTGGTTTCGATTCCTGAACAAGGTGGTGCATTGTGCTTTTAAGTAAAACACTCTGTTTCATATTTTACAGATATTTGACACTTCCAAAGTTTGTTTACGTGATGTTGTCACACTCCATCTCATGTTGCTCCAGCCCACTCATCTGTGAATGAGTAACTCTGCAAAGGACTGGCATCTGGTTCTGGGGGGGGGGGATGTTGTGGCCTCGGTTATTTATACAACATGGAAACTTGGGTAGCTGGCCCCATGAGCTCTAGGACTTGAGACAGTAATGTCCATGGGATGATGATGATGATGATGATGATGATGATGATGATGATGATGATGGTGGTGGTGGTGGTGGTGGTGGTGGTGGTAATGATGATGATAACTGCATTCACAAGACTTGAGTTATGGCAGTAAATACATACCGAAAGTATTGTGCTTGTTAGATTAAAAAACACTGTACCTTATAACCTCATTACTGCAAAATAAACTTCTTGATAATTTCACCATACTTTTTCACCAAGGCACCATCCCCCACATGCACCACCACCACCACCACCACCGCCGCTGCCTACACCATCAGGCTAATAATTGATTATACTGAAATAATACACCCATGTTATGTGAGAAAGAACAAACAGTTGTTCACAAATAAGTCGATAAGTTAGATAGATCCTATCAATTACGTTTAATACAACAAAATTGTGACAAAGTGGTGTCATAAGTTGATCAAAGAGACATATTTTTTATAATAATCTTTAAGCTTATTACAACTTAATATAGTGATAATATAGACCAAAATAATATTCTAATATAACACTAAAACTGTTACTGAGTTAATTACATATATATATATATATATATATGAAAAAAAAAAAAATAATATCTAGGTATTAACAATCGATTTTATTTTTCCTTTACAATAAGAGGATAAATTGATAATTTGTGTCTCCAGTTGATAAATATTGTTTTTCCAATTAATATTGTCTGGATAATTAAAGTGAAATGTTTAAGTCATTACAGTTTTGATTTTCATTTATTTAATCATTATATTTATTTATTTATCTATTTTCTATTCAACACTCTCTCATGTCCTGGCTTCTCATTCCTCCACCAGTTCTCTCTGTCCATCTCTCTCAATCTCTCCCAGTCTATCTTTGCCTCTGCCTCTCTCTCTCTCTCTGACATGGTTTAATGCTATACTTCTCCACCCCTCTATAGTTTTTTTTTTTTCCTTTTTTATTTTCAACCCTGATTTATTCCTCTGTGACTTGACCACATTTTGAACTCGGTTCAAATCAATGGGTTGCAATATGAGCTATTAAATTGATAATTAATAATTTCACTTTAGCAAAATAACCAAACACCTTCCAATATGTTGTTTATAATTCAATTTGATTCAATCTTTTAATTTGTTCTGTCTCAGAAAAAAGGACATAAATTAGTTGTTCTGTTTCCAATTACACACACTTCCATATAGAAACCTCTTCAACTAGTAGACTCACTTTCCTTCCGTTTTACTCTCTCCATCTCACCAAACAACATCAACAAAAAGAACAACAATAACCAAAAAGTAAACAAACCGACAAAACAAACAAACACATACACAAATACAAAACACACAAACACACACACAAAAAACAAAAAAACAAAACCAAAAAACATTGATAATATTGTTTTATCCACAAACTCGAAAATTTATTTTTATTCAAGTATATTTAATTAATTTTCTTCTCCGATATTAAGAAATTATATTTAAATTGATCTAGTTTTCAAAATGATCGCTTTCACGATTTATTGAACCTACTTACTATTTTATTATCTTTTTTTATTTGTTTATTAACTTATTTTTTATTTTGCTAACATGTCCCTCTAAAAGAGTTGCTCTGAGGAATTGGTCAACCAGTAATAGTCTCATTACCATACATGTCAACATGAATATAAGGGTCATCTTATATGTCATTTTTGTTTTTTATATAAACAGCTTCCATAGCTCAGAGGTTAGAGCACTGGTCTTGTAAACCAGGGGTTGTGAGTTCAATTCTCACTGGAGGCTTTGATATTTTAACGGCGGTGCATCAGCATGGCCACAGCTCTGAGCTGAAACTAAAGAAATAAAAAATTAAGTTTGCCAAAAGCTCAGGTACATAGATATATGTAGGAAGCTGATTCAGGTATGTTTTTTTTTTTGGTAAAAGCTTAAACAGAGCAGAGAAAGACTGCTCCATGATCTTTATTAAGAGACATCAAAACCAAGACTAGTACCCTAGGGAGAGGATAAAGAATAGAAGTTATCTAAGACCTTATCTGAAGATTTGCAATTAAGCTACCTCCACAAAAGACAACCATGTTATTTATACCAGGTAAATGATGATGGTGATGATGCTGATGGCGGTGGTAGTGGTGGTGGTGATTATGATGGTGATGACTACGATGATAATGATGATGATGACAATGATGATACTAATGATTACATGATAATGATCATGGTCATTGTCATTGTGTTGATGTTGAAGGTGATGACAATGATAATACCATTAGAAGATGGTGATGATGATGATGGCGGTGGTGGTGGTTGTGGTGGTGGTGGTGGTGGTTGTGGTGGTGGTGGTGGTAATGATGACAGTGATGATACCAATGATTATATGATAATGATCATGACCATGATCATCCATACTGTTGTTGAAAGGGATGATAATGGTAATACCATCGAGTACACAATGATGATGATGGTGATGGTGGTGGTGGTGGTGGTGGTGGTGATGATGGTGGTGGTAATGATGAGGATGAGGATAATAATGCTGATGATGACGATGATGACCTTCCATGATCTTTTAAGCATGTATGATACACCAATGGATTAATATCTTTGTGTTAAATCACCGCTTTCAAGACTCCAGAATTTATACAGGAGTTGGCGCTCAAAATCAGTTTCTATCATTTTATGCAGAATTAAATCAGTCATCATCATCATCGTCTTCACCACTGCCACTGCCGCCACCGCCGCCACCACCACCACCACCATCTTTCTTTCTTTTTATCACTCATTGATGAAAATGGACTGTCAGTGATAGCTTTTCTCCCAGGGGGAAGTGAACTTACAAATACAACCAAATTAGGACTGTCTGCAGTTGTGTATCGTATAACTTACAGAACCTGTTTAGTGCCAGACATTCCTATTTCTTTATTGCCCACAAGAAGCTAAATGTAGAAGGGAGAAACAAGAACAGGCAAAGGGATTAAGCCGATTACATACATCAACCCAAGTGCATAACTGGTACTTAATTTATCATCCCCACCCCCAAAAGGATGAAAGGCAAAGTCGACTTCGGTGGAATTTGAACTCAGACGAAATACCACTAAGCACTTCACCCGGCGTGCTAACGTTTCTTCCAGCTCACTGCCAGACATTCTGTGCCACTGAATTTAGTGCCAGACATTCTGGACACTGAAAACTAAGAGCACTTTGGTTCTGGGTTCAGTCCCACTGCATGGAACTATGGAGAAGTGTCATAAACTATGGCCTTGGATTGACTGACACCTTGTGAGCAGATTTGATAGACGGAAACTGAGAGAAGCCTATCATCTGTGTGTGTGTCTTTGTGTCTCTATTTGTCCCCCACCATCCCTTGAAAACAGGTATTGGTGTGTTTATGTCCCCATAATTTATTGGCTCGGCTAGAGTCTGATAGGATAAGTACCAGGCTTAAAATGAAAATAAGTACGGGGTCAATTCATTTGACTATAATTCTTGAAGTTAGAGGCCCAGCATAGCTGCAGTATTATGACTTAGTAGCTTAGTGGCTTGTGATTGTAGGGTCGTGAGTTCGATTCCTTGTGGTGCATTGTATCCTTGAGCAAGGCACTTTATTTCACATTGCTCCAGTCCTCCCAGCTGGCAAAAATGAATAGTACCTCTATTTCAATGGACTAGCCTTGTCACACTCTGTATCATGCTGAATCTCCACGAGAACTATGAGAAGGGGTATGTGTGTCTGTAGAATCATCAGTCACTTGAATGTTAATCTAGTGAGCAAGCTGTTCCACTGATCGGATCAACCGGAACACTCGTTGTCATAAGTGACAGAGTGCCAGTCTTCTTTTTTTAAAAACAAATATAGCACCATCCGAATGTGGTCGATGCCAGTGCCCCTTGACTGGTTCCCATGCTGGTGGCATGTAAAAAGCACCCACTTCACTCTTGGAGTGGTTGGCAATAGGAAAGGTATCCAGCTGAAGAAACCTTGCCAGATCAGATTGGTACCTGGTGCAGCCTACTAGCTTGCCAGTCCTCAGTTAAACCGTCCAACCCATGTTAACATGGAAAGCGGATGTTAAATGATAATGATGATGATGTATGTATATGTATATATAATATATAATATAATGTATATATACTATATATATATATATATATATATTATATATATATATATATATATATATATATTATATATATTATATATATATATATATATATATATATATATATATATATATATATATATATATATATATATATATATATATATATATATATATATATATATATATATATATATATAGTATATATATATATATACCTACATATATATATATATATCGTTAATCCAAACAAGAAAGCAAAAAAACACAACACGAGGACGTGGAACAAATATAGTATTATTGGACGCTCAGGAAAGAAGGAAAGAAGAAAGGTTTAACGTTTCGAGCGAAGCCCTTCGTTGGAAAGAGTGAGAAAGAAAGAGAGAGAGAGGAGAGAGAGGAGAGAGAGAGGGGGATAGAGAAAGAGAATTAATATAAATAGCAGTTTGCAATGTTTCAATTATGATCCTCACTAAGAATTAGAGCATTTTAGCTCTTATTTCTAGGTGTTTCCTAACACCCTAGTCATGTATATTATAACAAGAGATGGATCGTGGTTCACTACAGCTGTTTCAAACATGCTTTTTATTCGTGAACAGAAGTATTTTATCATGCAAAAAATAAAATAAAAAAATTTCATCAGGTGAATAGAGTAAGAATTACTCATTTTGAATATCTCAAGAACAAGTACATAGTGCCATCTGACTCTATTGATCCAAATCTGGTCAGAGAGTATGTACATACATATATACAGGGTGTTCCAAATAATTTGCCATCATTTGAGATTAAATGATGAAATGATGTCAAAGTTTTTGGGACACCATGTATATAGTCAAAGCGAAAATTAAAAATAACAAATAACAAAACAACAGAAGTCAAAAGGATGTATACATAGAATGTATTAACATGCATATATGTGTGTGTATAT
>NC_043005.1:54553584-54608584 GCF_006345805.1 Octopus sinensis | reverse complement strand
TTACCAAATTCCTTTTCTAACAAACATTTATGTATGATGCAGAGACAGACATATGCAAAGGCATGTAAACATTGTAAGCGTGTAAGTTCGTTAAACGTTGCAACTACATATATATATATATACATACGTATGTACATTTATGTATGTATATATATATATATATATATATATATACATACGTATGTACATTTATATATGTATATGCATATATATATATATGTAAATACATACATGTATATATGTGTGTGTGTATATATATATATATATGCACACACACATATATATACATACATACAGGCCATGCATACATATATATATATAAATATACACACATACATACATACATACATACGTACATATATATATATGTACATATGTATGTACATTTACATATGTATATGCATATATATATGTAAATACATACATGTATATATATATATATATATATATATGCACACACATATATATACATACATACATACACACACACACACACATATATATATATATATATATATATATTTACACACACACACACACATGTATGCAAACATACACGTCTATATGTATACATACATGTGTACATATATGTATATATTATGTATGTGGGTTGAGGTGTACATACAATTAGCTATTTATCTGTCTAGTTAGATGTATGTATGAGTACATGCAAGGATGTACGTGTCTTTCTGTCTGAGTATATACATGCGCAATGTAGATGTGTGTTTCTTTGAGCATTTTACATGCAAAATTAAAGTGATTCATTCACGAGCTTGCGTACATGCATGTAAGTGTATGCCTATATGTTATGCATTCATGCATGTGTACGAGGATATGTATGTTGTGCATGAGTGTGTTGTGTAATGTGTTTGAATATGCATGTGTGTGCATCTGTATGTGTTTGCATGTACATCTCTCCCTCTCTCTCTCTCTCTACACGCACACACACATATAAACATATATACAAACACTCACACATACATCTATAAGCATATATATACATATACTTTATGTATACATATATATATATATATATATATATATATATATATATATATATATATACATATACATATATATATTACATATACATATATATATAGATATATATGTATATACACACACTTATACATATGTATATATTTATAATTTGACTAAAGTTCAATTTGCAAAAGGGAATTGGTGTTTTGCCTTGTTTGACTATCCACGAAATATCATCTCAACAAGTAGGGAGTTTCTCTAAGTGTATAACATGTTAGACAGGCAGCATCCGCCAGAAGACAAGCCTATGTAATTACACTTTCTCTCAAACAATGAGCCCCTAAATTTACAGCCACTTAATTCATGCCGTCCGTCTCCCACACACTCTGCTCCCCACCTAGCTGCATCCCTTATCTATCTCTGTTTCCCTCACCCCAACACACCTCACCCTCACCCCAACACACACACACACAGACATACACAAGCACATACACACATGCATGCATTCTCTCTCGCTTCACCTTCATAAATCACTTCTCTCTCTTTTTTTTATTATTATTATCTTTCTAAACTTCTGTGAAGATTTCTAGGAGATACCTAAGAAACAGCTTCTTCAGCAGTTTAAGCACTTATTTCTGTAAACTCTTACAGAACTTTATTTGCTATCTGTCTGTCTCACTGTCTCTTTCTCTCTCTGACTGTATTCCAAAATTTTTCTTTTCTTTCTTTTTTTTTTTTTTTTTGATGGTATTATTACAATTCTATATGGCTTAATTAAAATAAAAACGATTACAGCCCGAAAGACACACGTTAGCCATTCAAAAACAAATCTTATGCAGTGTAGCCTTGTCAGCGATCAGGCACCAGTTTTGCGTGATGAAAATTCTGACACCATATAACAAATAATAAATGTTTAAGTGAAGTTAACAGTTATTGTGTGTTTTTGAATAGCTAACATGTTTTTCCATACTGCAATCATTTTAGTTTAAACACACAATATCGGATCAAATCCCTTGCCAGGTAGGTATATCCCCTCAGTAAAAATAATGTCTCTCTCTATCATTCTCGCTTTCCCCTTTTTTTTCTCTTCAAAGAAATGTTGTGAATTGTGAGACAGTGAGACTAAGCTGCATACCGTCAGGAGTTAGAAATTCATTCACATTGCCTGCAGTAAACCTGCTTAGGCTGGTTGTTTATTGACATCAATGGCAATAGCTTCAATAAGCTGATGATTCACAATGACATATGACTGGTGAATCCTTATTGTTTGCTAAAGCAGATTGGTGTTAGTGGTCAAGGCTAAAAAAAACATTCTGAAAGGTGGAAACTAATAAATGTATATATATATATGTATATATATATATATATATATACATATATATATATATATATATATATATATATATATGATAGGTCATTAGACACTACACACATTTTTTTTCTCTCCTTGTTTCTCTCCTTGTTTTTTCTGTGTCCCTTTCTGTAGAAGAGTATAGGCTCGAAACGTAAAAGACTTTTTCTATTCCTGAGCGTTATACTAATACATCTGTTTGTTTTGTACACCACCTGTCTTTGTCTTTTGTTTTTTTTCGTAAACTCTCCCTATATATATATATATATATGTGTGTGTGTGTGTGTGTGTGTGTATACTAGCAGTATTGCCTGGCGTTGCTCGGGTTTGTTTCAACCCTTTAGAATTGGAATTTTTGAAAAGTAAAAATTTTGCATTATGTAGCTTGTTATTTTCTTTAAGTGAACATTTTTCTGGTTGAAATACACTGAAAAATGGCAACACAGCAGTCAAAAAATCGTAAAACAGGAATTTTCATAGAAAAAAATTACCTTTTTGATGTAAATAATTTTTGGTCTTAACATGGTCTGATTTGAATTTTATCTTCTACGGAATGAAGAGCAAGCCTTCTTCTATCATACTTTCAATTTTGGTCAACTTGTGCCACAGGGTCTCGGAGGAGTTAGTGTTAGTTGAAGGCTACCAAACCTGCCACACACAGACAACTTCAGCTTTATATATTTTGATTTTTCCAGTTTCAGCTCATGAGCTGTGGCCATGCTGGGGCACCGCCATTTATATATATTACAAACAATAAATTAAATAGCGATTCAATTGACAATTGTTATGTAGTTGAAAAGCTAACTCTCCCACTCATAATACATAGGCATTTGAATTAATTTTTTTACAATCCAGTTGTCCTCTCACATGGAATTTCGTCTCTATCTACAACCCAAAACTCTGAAGAGACTTATACAAGTGGAAATGTTTTGTTTATAAATCAAATAATGCATATAAGTCGAAACAAATTGCTGACTATTTCGGTTTTTTAATGATTTTTTATGTTATCTTATATTACATTCATAGTATATTATGTTACTTTATAACATAAATAAATTATTGGATTTGCCGTGAGGAGTAGAATATCCAATGTTTCGGATGCAATCCATTGTCGGGGGTAGAGAAAAAGAGAAATTGAAGAATGATTGCCTGAAAATACATAACATGCTATACAAGATTTACAGGCATAGAACTAATAGTAGCTTGCATGCAAATCTTGTGTATATCAAAAAGTGTGTATGTATGTATGTATGTATGTATGTATGTATGTATGTATGTATGTATGTATGTATGTATGTATGTATGTATGTATGTATGTATGTATGTATGTATGTGTGTGTGTATATATATATATATGCCCCCACACACATACATACATACATGCATACATATACACACACACAGACACAAACACACACATAAACATGCACAAACATATATATGATGGGTTCTTTCAGTTGCCATCCACCAAATCCACTCACATGTATCTGGTCAGCCCAAGACATTTCACAAGGAGCAACACAGTGAAACTGAACCTGGAATCATGTGGTTCAGAAGTAAGCTTCTTACCACGCCTGTACCTATACATACATACATACATACATACATGCATGCAGTCATATTTACATACACACACATATATACATATATATATATGTGTATATATATATATATATATATGCATGCATACACACACACATCCCGGCCTGTGCCTATAAATACATACATTTATGTAAATATATATATATATATATATGTATGTATGTATATATATATATATATGCATGCATACACACACACACGTTTCAGCCAAAGAGTCGTGTACAGAATACGATATCAAATATAATCCTAATTTTCTGAAATTTCCTCGGGGTGGGGGACAGGAAACTAAAACTTGCAGGCATGTGTTAGTGACCCTCAAGGAAAAGAAGAGAAATGTTCAAGTTATCCAGAATACATTATTAAATACATTTACATATTTATCTGTTAGATAATTTAAAATAAGTACTGGGGTCAATTTGATTGATTAAAAGTCCTTTAAGGCAGTGCCCTCGTTTGTCGACAGTCCAAAGACTGTAACAAGTAACATTCAAATATGTATATGACTCTCGGTCTGTCTGTCTGTCTGTCTCTCTCTCTCTCCACATATACATATATATATATATATATATATATACACACACACATACATACATACATACATACATACATGTATGTGTATGTATGCACATACATATGCACACATTAATATATGCATATATGTGTGTGGTGGGCATATATATATATATATATATATATATATATATATGTATGTACATATATATATGTAGGACAAAATTTATATTATTTAATCTCAACCGGAGCAAGGCTCAATAACCTCACTACCTCCTGGACCAATAAAAAGAAATATATATACATACATATATGTATGTATATGTATATATATATATATATTCAGGAGTGTATGTATATTTATACACACATGCACATGCATACACACACACACACACACACGCACACACACACACACACACACACACACACAAGAAACATGAAGGGTCCCTAATCTTCCAAAATTTCCTCAGGGTGGAGAGTCAGTAAAATGAAAACTTAAGGGGAAGTGGGCATGACCCTCAAGGAGGAGAAAAGAAAAATTCAAATTTTATTTTTCCTGTTTTCATACTCCCTGTCAGCAAAACCCAACACCTCAAACTGTGGCTGCATACCATATAGCCACCCCACCGTAAACCTTACCACACAGCATTTAGTTAAAAAATTTTCTGTCAACTTTTGCAGTTTAGTCAGGTTTGAGGTTTGAGATTGAAGGGAATAGGGGTCAGGGTTAGACAAGAAACATGAGCAATTGTAGTGATGGTGGTGATGGAGGTGACAGTGGTTATTATGTTAGTGGTGGTGGTGGTGGTGGAGTGTTTTGGTGATGAGAGTGGTGGTCGTCATACTGATGTAAATTTAGACACATCTTTCACCCTCACTGTTGTAAACATCCCAAATGAACAGCCATAGGTCACTGATGAAACTGATGACTATTGTTTACACAATTCCATTCTCTTCACTGATTCAAGGTATTTTTCTTTTCGTTTCTTTTTTGTTTCTTTTTCTTTTCCTTCTTCTTTTTTTTTGTTTTGGTTCTTCCATTACTGAGAAAAAGTTGTCAATAAAGTAATTCCAATCTACACTGTTATCTTTTCTAAAGAAGGTTTCTCTCTCTCTGTCTTCTCATTGTCTTAATTTCAATTAGTATGCAGCCATAAAACTTCTTTCTATTCATATTTAACTTAGAAAAGAAGATAATAGGCTTAATGGAAAGAAATATATGTTAAGAAGGAATTCCAAGATACAATCATACTTGATAGAAAACAAATTTTGGCATAATGAAACTACAATAAAGAAAATACAACGATAACAAATAATAATAATGAACAATAATAATAATAATAATAATGATAAATAACAGCAACAACAATAATAATGAAAGCAATAAATAATAATAATAATAATAATAATAATAATAATAATAATAATAATAATAACAAGAACAAGAACAACAACTACAACGATGATAATAATTAACTGTAAACCTAAAAGCATTTAAATAAAATATTTCTTAATGGGAATATATATTTTATTAATATTTGTTGAAATTAATGAATTCTTGTATATGTTATCCCCCAATTATTGTTTGTTATTTGCTTGTTTGTTTGTTTGTTTGTTTATTTTTTTTCTCTTTCTCATTTGTATGATCTGTTGTTAAACAATTACTGTATTCATCATAAGATGGTGTATAATTAAACAAAATTCATTTTCAGTTTCCAGAAATGCCTCCTAAGTTATTGTTTTGACCCAGCGTATTCTTTTTTAGTTAAGATGGTTAGTAGGAAGATGTGTGTGTGTGTGTGTGTGTGTGCATGATTTGATAGAATATGGCTGCTATTTCTACTAAAATGAGTGACAACATAGAGGCTTTCTCATTGGCTTGTAATTTACTAAGTAATAACTCAAGGAGATAACGCCTATATTCAATTATTTATTTTAAATTTAATTTCAAAACATTAGATAGATACAGGCATGATTACATGAATGCAAAATTTGCTTCTCAACCATGTATTTTGGTAAATATCATCTTCTGTAGCCTTGGGCTAAATAATGCCTTTGAGAGTGAAATTTGGTACACAGAAATATTACAAAACCCAATGTATCTATCTATCTATCTATCTATCTATCTATCTATCTATCTATCTATCTATCTATCTATCTATCTATCTATCTATCTATCTATCTATCTATCTATCTATCTATATGAATGTATGAAGGTATACACACACACACACATATATATATATTGGATAGGCGCGGGCATGGCTGTGTGGTTAGGGAGCTTGCTTCCTAGCTATATGCTTTCGGGTTCAGTCCCACTGCGTGGCACTTTGGGTGGGTGTCTTCTGCTATAGCTCCGAGCCGACCGAAGCTTTGTGATTGAATTCGGCAGGCGGAAGTTACTGCCGTGTGTGTATATGTGCGTGTGGGTGCTTGTGCCTCTCCGAAAGAGAGAGAGGGTATATATATAGGGAGAATTCACGAAAAAACAAAAGACGAAGACAAGAGGTGTAGAAAACAAACAGATGTATTAGTATAATACTCAGGAATTGAAAAAGTCTTTTACGTTTTGAGTCTACACTCTTCCACAGAAAGAAACAAGGAGTTAAAAAAATGTGTGTAGTGGCTACCGATCTATCATGGCGATATATATACATATATATATATATATATATATATATGTATATATATATATATGTGTGTGTGTATATATATATATATAAATATATATATATATATGTGTGTGTATATATATATGTGTGTGTGTATATATATATATATATGTGGAGGCACAATGGCCCAGTGGTTAGGGCAGTGGACTTGCAGGCATAGGATTGTGGTTTCGATTCCCAGACTGGGTGTTGTGAGTGTTTATTGAGCAAAAACACCTAAAGCTCCCCAAGGCTCTGGCAGGGTGTTGTGGTGAACCCTGCTGTACTCTTTAACCACAACTTTCTTTCACTCTTTCTTCTGTTGGCCTGCTTGCTTAGCCAGTGGGGTGGCGTCATTTGAAGGCTAAAACAATGTGAAGCGCATTGTGACCAGCGATGTGTAGCAACATCGGTCACGGTGATCACGGTGATATATATATATATATATATATATATAAAACCGTGATCAGTCTATTGATCAGTTGAAAAAAGCTGTGTGACCTAAAAAAAATAATGCTACTTTCATCAGAGCCATTTCTGGTTCTAAGAAAGCAGAACACTGAAGGAACGGTACGTGCATGGAATATATATACACGCGCATATATTTTTATTTATGTTAGTGTAGTTTCCACGAAGCATTGCTTGATACACTGGGTCTTTGGACTAAATTTAATGCTTTTTTTATGACTCCTTTTCCTGAGGAATGCCTTGATGTATTATAATAATGATAATAATAACAGTTAATGACATTGGAGAGCATAAAGGTTAAAGTTGTAGTGGAGAAAAAGTTAGCTGACATGGAGAGCCAGAAGCTATCTGAATATTGGAATAGAGCTACATGTGTCATGATATTTTGTGCTGGGTATCAAAATGCTGATATGACTGATACTCAATGCTCTGTGAACACTGCAAAGGCTGAAAAACATGACATGGACATCTTGAAAGCTGAGTTCCCCAAAATTGTTACGGTCTTTGGATGTGTCTCTAGTGAGGGTGATGTCATGCTGCTCCACATCTTTGAACTGGGCCTTAAGCTTAATTCAAACAGCTATATGAAGCTTCTGGAGACAGCAGTCAAACCTCAGCTAGAGGTGTTTGCTGCTGAAAGGTTTTATGTTTTACAGCAGGATTTGGCTCATTATCATACTTCCAGAAAGAACCAGAAGTGGTTCTATGACTTTACCAGCCCCAATTTCTGGTCTCTTGATTACCCCAATTGTAATCCCAAAGATTACTATATATCTATATAGCATATTTAAGAAAGACACTGGTCACTCTGCTTGCAACACCAAGGCCAAGCTCATGGCAAAGATTGAAGAAGTGTTTGAGACACTGTGAGGAATGAATGCACCAGGTTCCAGAGTCATCTTAAAGCTGTAATAGAAGCTGAGAGTGGCTACTTTGGGCTCTAATCTAGTTGGTATATCTTCATTTTTTATTGTTTCTTAAAATGCTTAACTTTTGAATGGGATATTGTGGTTTCTTTTCATTTTATGTAAACTGACAAATTTGGCAGAAAGAGTAGAAATGTAAACACGACAAAATAGCCCAAAACTCCACTGGCTACTATGCCGTAAGTATGGATATGAAGTTACAGGTGCTTGGTACCAAAATACACTGGAAAAGGTAATGGACAAAAAGGGGAAGGCAAAAAAAAATAATAATAATGATAATAATAATAATAATAATAATAATAATAATAATGATGATAATAATAATAATAATAACAACAACAACAACAACAACAACAACAATGATGATGATGATGAAGATGATAATAATAAAAACAATTGCATTATGAATTTTTTAAATAACTTGTTTTGTTTTGGTTTTAAAAAATAATAAATATATAAGATAGGATTCCACACAATTTCTGCCAATCAAATTTACTGACAAGGCATTGGTCAGGATGAGACTGTAGGGGAAGACATTTGCCCAAGTTTCTCAGCAGTGGACTGAACCTGAAACCATACTGTTGCAAAGCAAACTTCTTAATCATTCTGCTATACCTGTATCTGCTAGTTATGATTTTCATCACAAAAAAGGAAGAATTTGCATCCCACCTGACATTCTAAACTCTTAACAGTTCCTCCAATCTCACTACATGGGTTGCTACTTTATTTACTGACCTTAAAAACAAG
This sequence comes from Octopus sinensis, assembly GCF_006345805.1. Taxonomy (NCBI): domain Eukaryota; kingdom Metazoa; phylum Mollusca; class Cephalopoda; order Octopoda; family Octopodidae; genus Octopus; species Octopus sinensis. The sequence goes on along the minus strand of NC_043005.1, from coordinate 54,599,345 downwards.
TGAATAAATGGCAAGGCTGACCTTGGCAGGATTTGAACTCAAAGTGCAGAGAGTCAGAACAAATACTGGAAGGTATTTTTATCTGATGCTCTAATGACTCAGCTAATTCACAAACATTATTAAGTTCAATCAATTGTAACCTATAACGTAATCCTCGGTAAAAACAGCTTTTCTGCCAAAGCCGAAAGAAATGTAAAATAAATAAGGTAAGGCATCTGTGTGAAGAAGAAGTTTTCCTATAAAGCGTAATTTCTCAGTAAGTCAGTCGTTGTCAATGACCAAAATTATCTCAAAATCTGGTATACAGCATGGTTCAATTTGTTCAAAGTGTCATGTCTAACATTGAAATAAAGGCAATTAACTGATTTAGTAGAAAGAAATTCAAGGTGGTGCAGAACTTAAACAGAGATATATATCAAACATTAATTTCCGGTTTCTTTAATTAGAATAACGAAAAGCCTCTTGTCTTATTAAAGTTAAAAGTAAGGTAAATTGCTAGTTCCTGTTGTCAGGATGCCGTTGTCTTCTAGTGGTTATTTGAGATCATGACTAACAATAGAAGCTTTCGAAGATGGTAAGCTGGAACTTGCAGGCACTCTAGCAAGAAAATTACTCAGAAACGGTATATTAGTGTATGTATGTGTGTATGTGTATGTATGCATGTGAGTGCATGTGTATGTGTGTGCGTATGTATGCATGTGAGTGTGTGTATGTGTATGATGCAAATATTCATATATATATATATATGTATATATTTATAAACCTATTCACCAATATGCATATGTTCATATATATATTTGTGTGTGTGTGTGTATGCATGCATGCATTTACGTACTAAGATTAATTTTAATATGAATAATAATCAAACATTATATAGAGAGGTTATAATAATTTTAAACTAAAATATTCATTGCAAATCACCTGCATGCTGTGTGTATGTCTGTCTGTGTATGGTTGAGTGAATGTGTACACGTGTGCGTGTAAGAAAAAGAGGAAGAAGAACTAATTACAAGCTACTAATGATGTCTGCTAAATGCATTATGGAGATCGGTTATAAAGAGCTGCCTTATAATATCATAGTTGTTGGTGTTGTTATTTAGGCCTCCCTCATTTCATTCTAATTCAACATTGATTAAACAAACCTACAATTAAAAAAATGTTTAACTCATGAACATCCTGTTCTGTTATACAACAACATCACACTGTCCAATGAGATACCTTATAAGATTGCAGTTTGTTCCTGTTTATGGGAGATTTGGCTGTTGTTTATGTAATCTTGTGAAGTCACATGGCTTAGTGGTTAGGGTATTCAGCTCATGATCGTAAGGCTGTGAGTTCGATTCTTGGTAGCACATTGCGTTCTTGAGCAAGGCACTTTATTTGACATTGCTCCAGTTCATTCAGTTGGTGAAAATGAGTAATACCTGTATTTCAAAGGGCCAGCTTTGCCACATTCTCTCTCATACTGAATCTCCCTGAGAACTACATGTGTCTGTGGAGTACTCAGCCACTTGCAAATTAATTTCACAAGTAGGTTGTTCTGTTGAACTGATCAACTGGAACCATCATTGTCATAACCAATGGTGTGCCAGTTATATAACACTGAGTGGCCATTTAGAGAGGCTCCTCTATCATTAGGTCATGATATTTGTATTAGGTTAAGTAGAAGATGAAGCAGAGACTGCTCTGTTGTAAATTGAAGCTAACTGCAACCACATGTGCAGTTAGTAAAAATATCAAACTGAAATACATTTGTCATTAAATTTAATGAGACAATTATTATGTAAAACCATGAGATTTTGAGAGGAATCAAAATGAAAATAAGTTATTAGAAAAAGTAAAAAATAATAACAGGAAGAATAATATAAAAAGTTATAGAGAAAAGTCGGAGGGGGAAATCTCAGAGAAAAGGCTTACTCTTTACTCTTTTACTCTTTTATTTGTTTCAGTCATCTGACTGTGGCCATGCTGGAGCACCGCCTTTAGTCGAGAAAATCGACCCCAGGACTTATTCTTTGGAAGTCTAGTACTTATTCTACTGGTCTCCTTTGCCGAACCGCTAGTGTTACGGGGATGTAAACACACCAGATTGGGGGGACAAACACAGACACACAAACATATACACACACACATGCATATATATATACATATATACGATGGGCTTTTTTCAGTTTCCGTCTACCAAATCCACTCACAAGGCTTTGGTCAGCCCAAGACTATAGTAGAAGACACTTGCCCAAGGAGCCACACAGTGGGACTGAACCTGGAACCATGCAGTTTGTAAGCAAGCTACTTACCACACAGCCACTGATAAAATTTCAGGTAAAATGTCACACAAAACGAGTCACAGAAAAAAGTTACAGGAAAAAAATTCACAGAAAAATGTAATGGGGGAAAATAGTTAAAAATTCATAGAGAATGACAGAAAATTAAGTCACAAAAAAAAGAGATTTGGGGAAAAAGTCAGTGAAAAATGTATAAGAAAATGGCCACTTTAAAAAGTCATTATGAAAGTCATAGAAAAAAGGTAACTAAAAAAGTTATAAAAAATATCACATTGGAAGTCATGGGAAAAATCACAAGAAAAATATAAAGATTCAGGGAAAGAGTCACAAGAAAGAATTGTGAAAGAATTTCATACAAAAGAGTCACTGGAAAATCCACAAAAAAAACACTGAAAAAAGGATCAGGGAGACTTGTCAAAGGGGAAAAAGCAGAATTTAAAAGAAATCACAAGCATTGCTGTGTAGTTAAGAAGTTCACTTTGCATCAGTGTAGTTCTAGGTTCAGTTTCACTGAGTAGCACCTTAGGTAACTGTCTTCTCTTATAGTCCTGTGCTAACCAAGGTCTTGTAAGTGGATTTGGCATATGAAACCTGTGTGGAAGCTTGTACACAAACATGTATGTATGTCACTGTTCAGTTTTATCTCAAGATTTCTTGCAAATAGAGGAAGAGCTGATGTCTAACCTAGACCCTAGGTGCTTTCATTGGAATTTCAACATCAACAACAAGGTATTTTTGTATGAAAGGCTGAAAGGCAAAGTTGATCCAGTGGAATTTGAACTCAGAATGAAGCAATGGGCTAAATACCCCAAAGCATTCTGTCCAGCTAACGATTCTGCCAGCTCGCTGTCTTAAGGAACAAGAAAATAATATTAAACTCTTTATTTGGGTGATCGATTGTTAGAGTCATTACAATTTGGACAAAATGAATTTGGATATTTTTAAAAATCTGTTTTTGTTCTGAGTTCAAATCTCACTAAGATCCACTTTACCTTTCCTCATTCCAGGTTCAACAAAATAAGAACACCAGTCTTGTACTGGGTCCCTCCCCACCACTATCAAAGTTATAATGAAATTGATAAGCTTCTTAAGTCATCTGCAGTTTATTTAGGGGTCAACCAGTTGATATATATATATATATGTATATATATATATATATATATATATATATATATATATATATATATATGTATGTATATATATATATATATATATATATATGTATGTATATATATTATATATATATATATATATATATATATATATATATATATACATAAATAATATGCACACACACACACACATACTCACATATATTTATATATGTATGTATTCATCCATATACATATGTACACACATATACATACATACACATATAAATATACACACACACACATACATACATACATATATATATATATGTATATATATATATATATGTATAAACATACACATGAGGGGTGTTCGTTGAAAATATTCATATCCCTGACCCACTTCCCAGAGACTGGGATAAACCAAGCTCAACATAATTATTACTTCATTTCTAAATAGTCACCAACAATGGTGAAACACTTCTTCGATTGTTTTATGTAGTTGTGATGAAAGGTGTGACCATCCGAGCAAGCCCTTGTGCAAACAACTTCCATGTGTGCAAATGGTTGTGAATGATTTTTTCCATGGACCCTACACTTATCTCCACTTCTCGGGCTAGTTGCCAAATAGTTATGCAGCGATCCTCCAAAAGGGCAGTTTCCACTTTATGAATATTGTCGTCATCAATGGTCATCCAGGAATAGGAGCAGCTTCCACAGATGTTTGACCACGTTAGAAGTGGCGATACCAGTGCTTGACTACATCATATGATAGTGCATCAGCATAAACTTCTTTCATCCCATCAAAAGTCTCTTTTGATGTACCATCTTTCAAGTATAAGAACCTGATCACTGATCTACATTCAACTGCTTCTATTATAACACCTTAGTCCATTTCAGCAGCCATAAAAGACAAACAAATACTAATGGAAAGCTACAATTTACTATGTGACATGTAGAGACCTGTATAATTATACCTTTACAAGTTCCGTTTCCTGCAATAACTGGAAGTGGGTCAGAGCAAATCTTTAATGAATCCCCTTCATATGTATGTATGTATGTATGTATGTATGTATGTATGTATATATATGTATATATATATATATATATATATATATATATATATATATATATATATATATATATATATATACATACATATATTATTATTATTATTATTATTATTATTATTATTGTGGAGGTGTAATGGCCCAGTGGTTAGGGCAGTGGACTCGTGGTCGAAGGATCATGGTTTCGATTCCCAGACCGGGTGTTTTGTGTGTTTATTGAGCAAAAACGCCTAAAGCTCCCCGAAGCTCTGGCAGGGAGTGGTGGCAGCCCCAATTGTATTCTTTTGCCTCAACTTTCTCTCACTCTGTCTTCCTGTTTCTTGAATAATGCTGCGATGGACTGGTGTCCCGTCAAGCTGGGAGGAACGCATGCACCATAGAAACCAGGAAACCGGGCCCATGAGCCTGGCTAGGCTTGAAAAGGGTGAAAGAAAGAAGATTATTATTAATATTGTTTAAAGGTCACAATACATGTATCAAAGCATTACTAATAATTTCATATGTTGAGAGAACTCAAACATACATCTGGAAGATCCTGGAGGGAAGTGTCCTGAACTTTGGCATCGAGAGTTACGCAAATGCCAGAACTGGGCGCCACTGCGTGGTGCCTAGGACTCCAAACCTGCCATCAAGATGTAGGACAAGATTCTGTGATAGCCTGGGCTTCTGAGGCCCACAGCTCTTCAATATCCTCCCGAAGAACCTGAGAGACCTGCATGGGGTGGATACAGATGTCTTTAAAATGAAGCTGGATCTCTTCCTGTCAGGTGTCCCAGATGAACCAACTTCACGGCAGGAGGGGCAGATGAGGGCAGCTGCATCGAACTCTATCATGCACCAAATAGCAGTTGCTAGAAAGCCTCCATGAAGTGAAACCAAGTAGCAACACCAAATGGCGGTGCCCCAGCATGGCCACAGCTCATAAGCTGAAACTAGAATCAATCAATCAATCAATCATATTCTTCAGGTGCAAATCCCACATCATAACGAACTAAAGAAATTGAATAAATATGAAATATGAAACTAATAGTAATGTTTTAATACACGTATTGTGACCTTTAAATAACAATATCTATCTCTCATCAGAGGGAGTATTGTTTTTGTTGAATATTCTATCATGGATCAGTACAGTATATATATATATGTATATATATATATATATATAAAGGTCTGGCAAAACTTTAAGATGAATGAAAATGTTCTAAATAATAATAATAATAATAATGATAATAATAGTAATAATAATAATAATAATAATAATAATATTAATAATAATAATAATAAGAAGAAGAAGAAGAAGAATTTACACACACACACACACACACACATACATATATAGAACTATAACCATCATTAAATATGACTGAAGGGTGTTATAAATACCTACATTCTTTGTAAGCCTAGTACTTATTCTATCGGTCTCTTTTGCTGAACCACTAAGTTACGGGGACGTAAACACACCAGCATTGGTTGTCAAGCAATGTTGGGGGGGACAAGCACAGACACACAAACATATACACACACATACATACATACATACATACATACATACATACATATATATAAATATATATATATAAATTAATAAATAAAACTTATGCATATATACATACATATATGTATGTACCTACCTCTACATGTATATATACATGCATATATGGGTACAGGACACCAAAAAAAAACGTTGAACACAATGAGAAGCGAAAATATAAACACAAAACCAAGGAAATGGACATTTTTCTTAAACAACGAAAAAATAGAGTACAGGACATACAGCACAAGGAAAATTCCCCTTCTTCAGTTGCCTCTGTTTCATCTACTCCGCGTTTCGAAGGTCATGGGCTTCTTTCAGTTTCTGTCTACCAAATCCACTCGCAAGGCCTTGGTCGGCCTGAGGTTGAAGTAGAAGACACTTGCCCAAAGGTGCCACACAGTAGGACTGAACCCGGAGCCATGTGGTTCGTAAACAAGCTACTTACCACACATGCACACACACACACACATTTTATTGTACAACAGAGTTTATTCAAATATTTACATAACTTGCTAACAGTAGTTAGTATTGTATAACACTCTTGATTGGTTTTTAGTTTAGCTATGCTCTATGCATGTGAATGCTGATAGATATTACATATCCTGGATTTTATTCCCTCTCTCTTACTCTCTCTCTCTCTCTCTCTCTCTCTCTCCCATTATCATCATGGACAAACAAAAACAATTCTATATATATATAAATAATAACAGAGGCATTGACAACACAAAAAAACTAGATTTTGAAAGTTTTTTTCTTTTTTTTTATACACAATATGATTTGGCTTCCTTTTTTTCTTTTCTTTTTTCTTTTTGTTTCTTATTTTCTATTCCTGATCTTCTGTTTTGTTGCTTTCGTTTAAAACATTGTTATCTCCTTTCTCCCTCTGGAGCTTGTCTGTTGCTTTTTCCAATACTTAAATCTTTGTTTGGTTGGATAAATATCTTATTGACATTTATTGCTGTTTTACATATATATGTGAGTGTGCGTATATAAACGAGTATTTTGATAACTTTTTAAACAATTAAAAAGGTGCTTTAGAGGGGACCAGAGTATTGAGGCACATTAATACATGGTAAATTAGCAAATATGGATACAAATGCACTTCTTTTAAATTTTTTGTTCTGCCCTTCCCATCTCTCACTTTTGCTCTCTTTCTACCTCTCTCTCTCTCTCTCTCTCACACCTTCTTTCTTTCTCCCTCACTTTCTTCCCTTACTCTCCTTCTCTCTCTCTCTCTCTGCCCCTACTCTCTCTTTCTCTTTTTATCTCTTTCTCTTAGTCTTTCTCCACTGTTAGCTGATTTGATGGTTCAAACAGGGTAACAGAGGCAAGAAATGAATTTGGAAGTAAACCGCAAGCTGTGATGGTGCAGGTAGGAGAGCGAAAAGAGGAAGGGGAGATGAGGAGGAGAAGAGGAAAAACATACATACAACTAGAGAATGATTCATTGAGTTTCCTGCTTATTTCACACATAGAGAGAACCTAATGTGATTTTATTAAGAATGCATTGTTTTTTTATTGTTTGTGTTTTTTGTGGGAGTTATTTTTTTTTTCCTATCGGCCATGATGAATAGTTATATTGTGAGGTATCTATCTAAACATGAAAGCCATCCTGAATAATTTAAGTAAGTCCTTTTGAACGATACACAATGTTCAAAAATAATTGTTTGATGTTAAGTTATATTTTGAAAACTGAGTGACATCCAGCCTTATTCATCTATTCCCAAAGATATCATTATTCTTCAAAGATGGTTTCTACTCAATTTCAGTTTTAAACTAAAAAGAGAATATTTTAGTATGCTTCAAAGTCTGTCAATAGTCTTTGTTCCAAACTATATATACATACACACACACACACACATAAATATATGTGTGTGTATGTATATGTATATATATATATATATGTATGTATGTTGTATGTATATCTTTTACCTTCAGAACACAGACTTCGATATAAAAATAATAGAAGCTATTAAATCCGGTGCCATAATATATTCAGAAAGAGAAATTTACCTTGTTTTCTTTTTTTTTATTGCTATTGTTGTTTTTATTATTTATTAAAGAATTTTGCCATATTTATTTTATTTCAAAGTCAATAAGTTCTGAAATTCTTGGATGTAAATATTAGGAGAGGATGTATATTTAAACCATAAATTTTTGTTAAGTATTAATATTTAGAAAAGAGATGATGGATTAGCAGAATCATTAGAACATTGAACAAAATGATTCACAGTGTTTAGTTATAGTCCTTCACATTCTGTGTTCAAATCCAGCTGAGGGTAACTGCATGCTTTATCCTTCTTATGGTTGACATATATCCTTCTCCCAAATTCAAGACCGTCATCAAATATTAGAAATCAGGATTAATATGTAAAACAGTAGTCTGGCATAATCAGGGCGTTGGACAAAATCATTTGCAATATTTAATAACACTTTCAGGCAGTGAATTGGCAGATTCATTAAGCAACCCAGGCAAAATTCTTAGTGGCATTTCTTTTTTTGTCTTTGCATTCTGAGTTCAAATTCCACCAAGGCCAACTTTGCCTTTCATCTTTCCAGGGTTGATAAAATAAATATGAGTTAAACACTTGGGTCAATGTACTCAACTTACCCACTACGTCTGAACTTGCTGGCCTTGTGCCAAAATTTGAAATCAATGTCTAATGACTTTTTAAGGGAGTGAGCTAGTTGAATTGTTAGCATGCTGGGCAAGAGGTATAGCAGCATTTTGTCCATCTTTATGTTCTGAGTTCAAATTCTGCTCAGGTTGATTTTGCTCTTCATCCTCTTGGGATTGATAAAATGATCACCAGTTGAACACTGGTATTAATGTAATCAAATTACCACCCCGACTGAAATTGCTGGCCTTCTGCCAATATTTGAAACCAATATTTAATGGATCTTTAAAGCAGCGACATGGCAGAAGCATTAATACACCAGGTAAAATGCTTAGTGGCATTTTGCTCATCTTTATAATCTGAGTTCAAATTCTGCTGAGGGTGACCTTATCTCTCATCCTTTCAGGGTCGATAAAATAGCTCTCAGTTGAATACTGGTAGGTGATACATTTGACTAGCTCCTGTTCTCAAAATTTCAGACCTAGTGCCTATAGTAGAAAGAAATATTTAATGATTCTTTAAGGCAGCAAATTGGCAGAATCATTAGCATGCTGGGTAAAATGCAGGGCAGCATTTCCTCTGTCTTTATATTCTGAGTTCAAATTCTGCTTAGATCAACTTTGCCTTACATCCTTTCAGGGTCAATAAAATGGTAGGAGTGTGCATGTGTGATTATCTGTGTGTGTATGTATGTATCTGTGTGTTATCATGTATATGAGTGTAGTGAGGGCACGTGGCTTAGTGGTTAGGGCATTCAGCTCATGATTGTAAGGTTGTGAGTTCGATTCCCAGCAACGCATTATGTCCTTGAGCAAGAGACTTTATTTCACGTTGCTCCAGTCCACTTAGGGACAACTGAAGAAGGGGAATATTCTTTATGTTGCATGTCTCGTTCCTCTGTTTGTTTTTACGTTGTTCGAAAAAAAGTTCGTTTCTATGTTTTTGTTTTTATGTTTTCGTTGTGTTCAACGTTTTTCGATGTCCTGTACCCATATATGCATGTATATATACATATATATGTAGGTATGTACATATATGTATGTATATATACATATGTTTTTATTATTATATGATCGAATGCCACGCATCCTTTTCCAAGTAAGTTTTATCTAGATAGATAGATTGGCATGGGAATGGGTGTGCAAATACAATGTTTACTTCCCAACCATATGGTTTGTGGTTCAGTCCTACTTTGTGCCACCTTCAGCAAGTGTTTTCTACTGTAGTCCCAAAGTGACCATAGCCATGTGTGTGTATATGTGTGTGTGTGTGTGTGTGTGCATGGGAGAGAGAGAGTGATAGAGTGTGAAGAGTATGCTTGCGTTTTCTTGTCTTGACATTGTATGTCACACACACTTATATAAATGAGTATCTCAGCATCGTTTGTTTCCAGTATTCTGCAAAAATATGTTCCAGTGATAAAGAAACATTACCTTTGTTAAAAACAGGTAAGGGTTGGTGACAGAAAGGGCATCTGGCAATAGGAAACCTACCTGAGTAAACCAATAAACTCCATTTGACCTAGGAATTCATTGGAAATTGTACATTAAACAATGATGTTGATATATCCCTATATATGCACACATACATATATCTATATGTGTTTGTGTGTATGTGTATATATATATATATATATATATATATATATATATATATATATATATATCAATATCTATAAATCTGAAATGTGAAAAGTTTGTTTGTCTGGTTTTGGCATTGGAACAGGTTAAAGGGCACTAGACCCCGTCGGATTGACTCCAAAATTTACAAGGACATGTAAAATAAGGTGAGGATGTGAATGGGCTAGATTAGAAAACCCTATCTTAAAAGGTGTGGTTACTAGGGCAAAAAACGCACACTTTGACAAGTCTTCTCTCATTCTCTTATCTGCCTTTCTTCCTCTCTCCCTCTCTCTCTTTCCTCCCTTCCTTTCACTTTCTCTCTATATCGGCGTTTGACAGCTACTACTATCTTTCCCCCGCCGCCTTCGCCAGCTCTGTCACTCTTTCTCTACTGCTCCCCCTTTCTCTCTCTCTCTGTACGTCTGTCTGCATTCATAGAGAGTTTTATTATTGCCACCACCACCATGAGAACAAATATTATGAATCAGATATTTATTGGGTTAATTTATATATGCATGTGTGTGTGTGTGTTCTATATATAAATATGTATATATAATGTATATATATATCTGTATTTATATATATATGTGTATATACACACACACACATATATATAATTTGTATATATTTGTATATATAATGCGTACACACACACACATATATATATATATAATGCTTATATATGTACATATATATATATAATATGTGCATTATGTGGTCGGTTGAGGTGAAAATATGCACACCTATCTTAAAAGTACTGGCGAGTTTGCATGGCAACTATTTTTTTCCTCAAATGAAAGGCCTAACCTCAAGGACAAAATTACTCATCTTATAAAATGTGGCCTGAGTAGACCCAAATGAAATCGGGTTATATTAACCAAAATATGAAAATGGGTCTAAATGGGGCTGGAAGGGGATTACAATTTACAGGAGCGGGTGTTTAGGAATTCTCTGTTACATCAAGCTAAAAAATTTGCACCAGCCTTTAAATCGTCAATGCGTTGCCGTCCAAGATGAAGAAGTTTTGAATGCTTGCCATGGTGAGTGTACTGTCGTGAGAAAGAATCACTTCAAAACTTGGTGTTTAGGAATTTTCTTTTACGTCAAGTTCAAAATTTTACGCCAGCTGTCTGTCATTAAGAAATGCCAGCCATGGTGACTCTACTATCCTCGGATTCTATCCTTTCAAACTTTGGTTTCCAATATTTTTTTTATTTTTATTCCACTCGCAAGTTCGTCTGTACCTTTTAAATGTTAGTGTTTTGCTGTCTGCCTTGAAGCAGACCTTTCCGTTGTCACTACCTGATATTTATGATTGATCTTTCAAAATATTTTCTTTCTCAACTTACTCAAGATCTTTTGTTGTTTATAAATGGGAGAGAGATAGATAAAGATAGAGAGTAAGAGCAAGCGAGGGAGAGTCCGAGAGAAAGGAAGAGTATGAGAGTGTGAAAGTGAGAGAGAAAGGAGTGAGAAACAAAGAGGGAGAATGTGGTGATAAAAAACAGAAAGGAAGCAACAAAGTAACAACCACACTCTTACCTGCGCGTAGAGCGGGTCACCTTAAGCTAGTATATATATATATATATATAATTAATCCAAACATGAACAAAGAGAAAGCAAAACAACGCGAGGACATGGAACAAGTATAGTGTTATTGGGAGGCTCAGGAAAGGAAAGAAAGAAACATAGAAAAAGGAAAGATCCAAGGAAGGGAAGACAGAAAAAGAAAATCGCCAACGATACACACGGGGTCTCACACACACACATACATACACACATATATATATAACAATGTAGTTGGATTTGGAGAGGGATTTGCATGCTTTTGGAGATATTACGGAAAAATAAAAAATAATGGTAAAACTGTTTGAGCGGAAGAAATCTGGCACAGCTTTAACTTTCTCCTGTTTCCATGTCTTCACTCTTTTACATTGTTAGATTTTGATAATTAAATTAAAATATTTTATTGTATTGATTTAATTCTTTTTTGTGATAAATTTTTGGACTTCAGAAACACACACTTTTTTTTTTGTTTACTGAAATAGCTTTGTTTACTGTGCTAACGAATAACCTGATCACCACAAATTCTCATTTTAAGGAATACCATATAACTTTAATCCTTCAGGCCTAATTTTAAAAATAATTATATTATCATCTTTGAATTCCTAATGATTCTGTCTTTGCTAAGTAAGAGCACAGACATTCATTCTTTGATGACTTTCAATCAGCCTCGTTTCCACCAACCCCATCCCCAGGAAAAAAAAATTAAATTAAAATGATTTTCTTTATAAAGAATTTAAAACCAAAGTAAAACAATGCATGTGTGTGTTTGTGTGTGTGTGTGTGTGTGTGTGTGTGTGTGTGTGTGCACGTGCAGGTGCCAGCACATGCGCACATATATGTGTTTGGTCTGAGAGTGTGTAAAAATGTTATTTCAATGCATAATATAAAGAGGGAGCATGCTGTAATGTAGAACTTATTACAGGTAAATATATGGATAAATTCAATTGAGAATTCCTTGAATCTTCAGGATTTATACTTTATCCAGCATTTGTAGTATATAATAAATTTAGTATGATATTCAAAATAGTTTAAAGACAGTCTTTGTCTGAGTTAATCAACTTTGATGAATTTTCAACATCATTTAAATTCCTCCAACAGCAACAACAATAGTGTCCTAATTACTTTGAAAATTCACTTCTTTTCTTTATCATATTTTGTCTTGCTGATGATTGTTGGCTCTAACATGAAATTGGAAGGTGCAAGAAATTTTTCAGTTATAAATGTATATATATATATATATATATATATGTGTGTGTGTGTGTGTGTGTGAGTATATATATATATATATATATATATATATATATATACATATACATATATATACATACATATATATATATATATATATATATACAAACATATATATACATATATATATATAAAAATACAAAATGTGACAAGAACGCAAAACATCATAATCAGCCAAAATTGTGAAAAGAATCTGGTACTTGACTGAGGAAAGAAAACTTCGAATGATCCGTCGTTGTTTTATTTGTATTGTCTATCTGGATGTTTTGTCGTCCCAGTTTGTATTTTTATATATATATATATAGCAGCGTACGTACACTTTGGTCTCTCTCTCTCTCTCTCTCTCTCTCTCTCTCAATATATATATATATATTTATATATATATATATTCAATGGAGAAAAGCTTCTATATGGCCTTTTTGTGTTGTTGATGAATGAGCTTAATACATAAATGTTGACCAATCAATTTCTGTTTACAATGTTCTGAGCACATTGCTACTTTAAACATCAACTATTTTTATAACAATGGCCTGGCTAGACATAATTCATGACACAGATCCATATACTATACTCTTTTGAAAATCTAAAGTGAAACCAAAAGAGATTATTCCTATATTTTAAAATATTATGGGCTCTTTTCTACTCGAGGTGCAAGGCCCGAAATTTTTGGGGAGGGGACCAGTTGATTAGATCGACCCCAGTACACAACTGGTACTTAGTTTATCAACCCCGAAAGAATGAAAGGTAAAGTAAACCATGGCAGAATTTGAACTCAGAATGTGAAGACAGACGAAATACCTGGCGTGCTAATGTTTCTTATTTCTTTATTGCCCACAAGGGGCTAAACATAGAGAGGGCAAACAAGGACAGACAAAGGGATTAAGTCGATTACATTGACACTCAGTGTGTAAATGGTACTTAATTTATCTACCCTGAAGGGATGAAAGGCAAAGTCGACCTTGGCGGAATTTGAACTCAGAACATAATGGCAGACAAAATACCGCTAAGCATGTTGCCTGACGTGCTAATGTTTCTGCCAGCTCACCACCTTACAATAGAGAATAGTGAAAAAGGAAAGTACATATTTGGAATTTTGCATCCACTGACTCTCCTTTCAAGTTTGCATGTTTCATTTAGTGATACTGTGCTCAGTTTTGTAATATCAAATAATCATTGTTTAAATTTTACTGAATACCTTTGACTTGATATTTAGATACATCCCTGGTTTCAGTAAGTTTTTCTGGTTCAGTTTTTTTTCTCCAGAAGGCAGAAGCTACATTTTTTGCTGGAATTTATATGCTCCTTTTGTTGTTATTTTAGTTTGCAACTTTTTTGATTTAGAGGCCAGATGTTAGTGAAAAACCTCAATGCACTTTGTATACTAGTATATTTGAATGAAGAGCTATGTTTGTAAGATGCTTCTTTGAATGTCTTTTCTGTCATACTAGTACAGAGGTTCAAGGTGGCACCAAATTTCTGGTCTTGTTGATTTAACCTCCACTTCATATTTAATGCATGCTGAATACAGAATCCATTTGGCAGGTATGTATATTTTCTACAGGAAGACACCACAGGACCTATTAAAATATATCTGGAGCTTAAAAGATGATAACTTTCACAATTACAAAATCAATGAGCCCATTCGCGATCAGATATCTGTCTACATTAATTGCTATATAAACCTTTATTACTTTGAACAAAAGATCAGAATACATTTGTAGATTCTTGCAGACACTTCTATTGATATTTATTTAATAATTTCCAAATACCAATTGGTCAAAAAACCTTTTCAGTTTTTCAGTATCATGAAAATTATGTACACAATAGCCATTTCCTTGCTTCCATGCATTCGACCAATATAATACTGAAACAAAAAAATATTACCTTTTTAAAAAGATTAGATGAATACTTGAAATAGACCTGGAGTTGAGAGGGCATGTTATTGATGAAGATATTAATGATGAAGATATTAATGACTTTGACAAACCTGGCTGATTGATTAACTGAATGATTAATCAAATAATCAAATAGTTAATTGGTTGACTAATTGATTAATAATAATAAAAGAAGTGAAAGAAGACCAGTGCATGTGTTTATTATTAGCATAATGACCCTTTTGACATATAACAAAATAAGTTTTTCTACATATAATAATTGAAATGATAAATTTATAATGCATATTCTAATGATTATTTGGCAGCCAATTAAATCATGATAGCTAATCATTGGTATTTACAAATATTTTTGCTTAATTATTATCATTCATTTGAATAATTGAGAACATGAGTAATTATTGAAGAAGCCTCAATTTCTAATAAAAATAAGATTATATATAATAAAGGTGTCTGGGTATATATATTTTATGGGAGAATGTTTATATTTGGAATTTATAATATAATTTTAGGGGCAAGGGATAAATTAAATGGAATGAAGGAAACAATTACTCTTACTCTTTCTTTTACTGTGGCCATGCTGGAGCACTGCCTTTAGTCAAGCAAATCAACCCCCCAGGACTTATTCTTTGTAAGCCTAGTACTTATTCTATCGGTCTTTTTTGACAAACTGCTAAGTTACAGGGATGTAAACACACCAGCATTGGTTGTAAAGTGATGTTGGGGGGACAAACACAGACACACAAACATATACACACAAACATACAAACATATCCACATACAAACATATACACACACAGTCTGGAGAAGCTAGGATACTTCCTTTCAGCATTCTGTCTCTTAGTCATAACAGTAGAGCAGCCTTTTGTCATAGGTCTCCAGAGATTCAAGTACTCATGGATTGGTGATAATGAGCTCAACCATCACCCTATTGTCACTAGTACATCTTTGCCTTCCGTTTGTCACTGAACACCCTGAGAACAAACTTTTTTACAAATTTTAGGCCTACTCAGATCTTCATGAATAATTCTGTATACAGTTACTACACCAACTGCAAACTGTGTGCTTATTTTCTTTAGAGACACATGACAGTCTTCATGTAGAAAACAGAATTTTCTTACCCAGTTCTGATGTTCTGACTCCCTTTTCCCTTAAACATTTCTCATTGTCTCTCATATTCTCTCTACTGTTTTTGAACCTCTTGTGCCTGTGAGAAACAGATCTTTCACTCATACAAGTTAATCCATAAGCAGTCTGGAGCATTTCATATGTTTCTGTAGCATTTTCGTCCAGTTTATTACATAGAGAGCTCTATTACATAGGGAGCTTTATTATATAGAGAGCTCTATTACATAGAGAGCCCTATTACATAGAGAGCTTCCAGATTGTCTTCATGATCTGACTGCATTCTGCAAACTAGTCAGCTGTGACATGCACTGTTTAGCAGAATGTATTCAAAATGGTTTTACAGCCATCTCCTTCAATCTGGAAAAACAAAAATTCACAGGTCAGCTTATTCAGTGTATAGTAATGAAATAATGTTGCCCTTTTAAAGCCTAGCCAGACTCATGGGCCCAGTTTTCCGGCTTCTGTGGCATATGTGTTCTCCCCAGCTGGATGGGATGCCAGTCCATCGCAGCATTACTCAAGAAACAGAAAGAGAGAGTGAGAGAAAGTTGTAGCGAAAGAGTACAACAGGGGTCATCACCACCTCTTGCCAGAGCCTCGTGGAGCTCTTTTAGGTGTTTTCGCTCAATAAACACATGCAACGTCAGTCTGGGAATTGAAACCGCGATCCTCCGACCGCGAGTCCAGTGCCCTAACCACTGGGCCATTGCGCCTCAACTATAGTAATGATGTACTAAAATTATTAAAATTGCAATGACCTAAGACAGTTATAACTGCCTCTCCTAAGAAAAACGTCTCAAAACTTCTGGAATGTACCTTGTATATAACAAAATTGTTGACAATAGCAAGAAATCACAGGAATGAGATTCAATATTGTTATGGTTTATACATCAGATAATAAACAGTTTCAATGTGTGTGTATGTGTGTGTGTATAATTAATTAAAGTATAGTAGAGACATTCATGTAAGAGTGCAAGATATAAATTATTTTGTAAAAGACAGTTGATGTAATGGAACATAGTGTACAAAACAAATACAGTTGTTAGTGATTTGTTTGAATTATAGTAACAAGGTGTGTTATCAAAATATTGATTTACTGTTAGAAAGAGATATGTGATTCTAATCGTAAGGGTGTTGTTTTAATATCTGTGATCTTATGCAGGGAAGAGCAAGCTCTATAAACATGATGGGTGTGGTTTAGATTACAATCACATGGTTTTGGTATATCGGTTCAGTAGAGTATGGAGGGAAGAAGAAATTAGGTGAATGTTAGATTTGTGATAGGTAGAGGAGTATTTTTTTTTTTTCAGAAAGGGAAATGAATATAATGTACTTGTAGATGAATACTGTCGTTATACAATATAATCATGTGTAATATCGAATATTTTTGTGTTTTAAGTTAAATTTGAAATACAGAAGAAGAAACCGGGGTTTTGATAAAATTTAGTGCAAGTACAAGGTAAAATTAATGCATTAAAAGTTTACTATGGAAAAATCTGTATGATTAAAAAAAAAAAACTGAATAATTAAAAAGGAAAGGAGGAAATTAATGAGCAAAGGCAAAGAAGAATGATGCAAATTTAAAATGTACAACAGATTGGAAATATGTAGATCTGATGAATATATGGAACCCTTCCCCCTCAAATCTTTATAAAAAATATATATATAAAGCTAAAGAAAGTATATTTGCTAATGGCTGTCTCTTGCAAACAAGAAAAGCTTTCTATCAGAATGTACCATGGTTTAGTCAACGTTTTTTTAGTGCCCATATAGTTGCTAATAAAGAGGGCCACCCTTTTGCTTCTATCATGAAAGTTAGAGGGTATAAAATTTAGAGAGAGAGAGAGGACTGTATTTGTACTTGATTGATACTGTAGATATTGGTTTCAAATTTTGTAACAAGGCCAGCAATTTCAGGGGAAGGGAGGTAAGTCGATTACATCTACACCAGTGCTCAATTAGTAATAATTTTGTCAATCTCAAAAAGGATGAAAGGCAAAGTCAACCTCAATAGAATTTGAACCCCAAATGTAAAGATGGATGACATGCCACTGAGAATTTTGCCCAGAATACTAGTGATTCTGCCAGCTCATTACCTTACCAATACTGTATATATTGACTGCAAAAGAGTGAAAGGAAAAGTTGACCTCAGAGTGCAAAATACAAGAAGAATATTGCAACTCGCATACACTTCGTCAAAGATGAATTACAGGTAGCATTCAGTTCTAAGGAATTCAGTTCTAAGGAACTGGAATGGTATTACTTCTATTTTAATTGCAGACAGTATGGATATACAGATGGTATTTAAATTCAGAAATGATTCAGTCTCAGATTATTTTTATACCCTCAAAAAAGGTTATTAGTGTCAACATTTACCTGGGTGGAAGCGCATGGCTTAGTGGTTAGGGTGTCAGCATCATAATCGTAAGATTGTGGTTTCGATTCCTGGACCAGGTGATGCGTTGTGTTCTTGAGCAAAACACTTCATTTCATGTTGCTCCAGTTCACTCAGCTGGCAAAAATGAGTAATCCTGCAATGGACTGGCGTCCTGTCCAGCTGGGGAACAGATACGCCATAGAAACCATGAAACCAGGCCCATGTGCCCGGCTAGGCTTTAAAAAGGGCGCATTTATTTTCTTTTACACTTACCTAGCATTTACTGTCTAATGGTCTGTGTTGTTAGAGTAAATGAAATTGCAACTGCTGGTAATAAAATTATGTAGAAATTGATTCATATTAGCTGGAATTGGCAAAGTTTTGTGAAAATTTTGGCATTCTTAAGTATTGAATTTTAATGTTTTATTTTTGTTAAATGTTGTGCAGTGTTTTTGTTGTGTGAGGAAATGATTCTTTAATAGGGTAAAGTATATTTTCCTGACTAGTGTTGCTACAGATAATATGAAAGAAAGATTGTACTTAATAATAACATCACTGTAAATTAACAAATCTTTAAGGATTCTTTGAGTTTTTATAATCATGATGCCATCTGTGGAAGATTCCAGGAGAAAATTAACTGTACACAAAATATCAATAAGGCTAGAAGTGCTAACAAAAAAAAGAAAAACTATTTGGTCTAATCACCCACACCACACAAGTTGTGAAAATTTTCATTATCCTATTAAGAAAATATTCCCTCATAAGACAAATACTATAAAATATTTAAATTAAAATTTTAAATTCAACAACAAATTTTACAGAAAGCCTTACTAATTCCAACCAGTCTGAACCACATCCAGCCATACATTTATTTCAGTAACAGGAGTGCATTTACATCCATTTTAGTAATTGTCTGAAAATTTATAGATACTCTACACCAGGTAATAGCAGAAATTCATTTTTCCAGAGTATTTATAAGTCTCACTCAAATATTTTCAGATTTAGACACTCCTAGTCTTCTCTTATGTTCTACAAGGAAAAGAGAATGACAATCCATTTTACAAATTCATATAAAAATCAAAAGTAAAAATATTTTTCACAACTTAAAATGAAAGATGGAGGGTCTTTTTGTTTACTGTTGCCTAATTTTGTACAAGCCAAAAAGAGTAAAAAGGAAAAGGAAGAAAAACAAAGACAAAATCAAAAACGAAAGACCTTGACATCTTTGCAGAAATGAAAGGTTTGAAATCATTTTTGTGAAGCCAGAATGCTTTAACAAACTTTTTGAATGCATATCTTCTTGCCAATATAGAACATTCAAAACATTTCAACATTTTTAAAGCATTGATATATCATAAACATACACAGGCGTAGGAGTGGCTGTGTGGTAAGTAGCTTGCTTACCAACCGCAAGCTTCCGGGTTCATTCCCACTGCGTTGCACCTTGGGCAAGTGTCTTCTACTATAGTCTTGGGTCGACCAATGCCTTGTGAGTGAATTTGGTAGGCAGAAACTAAAAGAAGCCCATCGTATATATGTATATATATGTGTGTGTGTGTGTATAAGTTTGTGTGTCTGTGTTTGTCCCCACAACATCGCTTGACAACCGATGGTGGTGTGGTTATGTCCCTATAACTTAGCGGTTACTAGTCTTACTAGGCTTACAAAGAATAAGTCCTGGGATCGATTTGCTTGACTAAAGGTGGTGCTCCAGCATGGCCACAGTCAAATGACTGAAACAAGTAAAAGAGTAAAAGAATAAACATACACACAACACTTGCATGTATACCCTGAATAATTGCAACAGTCTTTTAAACTGTGGAAACCATTTTGCACTAAATACTAAAACATGCATATTCAAGTAAATATCTATTGTCATACACTCACACACTCATATTTGTATTCGATTATTTATTCATATATTCATTCCTAACAGCATTTTTGACAATGCCCCTACATTTGTATATCTTTATATTTGAGTAATATAACTACCATTTAGCATTCATTCTTTCTTTAAGTTACTGTATTTTTGATTTTAAATAGAGCTGTCTTTTGTTTTTATATATATTCTACTGGCACGGGTATCTCTACTTTTCTGGGACCATGAGGTGAACATTTTACTCTCTTTTACTCTTTTACCTGTTTTAGTCATTTGACTGTGGCCATGCTGGGGCACCGCATTTAGTCGAGCAAATTGAACCCAGGACTTATTCTTTGTAAGCCTAGTACTTATTCTATCAGTCTCTTTTGCTGAACCGCTAAGTTACGGGGACGTAATCACACCAGCATCAGTTGTCAAGCGATGTTGAAGGGTACAAACACAGACACAAACATATATACACACACACATACATACATATATATATATATACGAAGGGCTTCTTTCAGTTTCCATCTAACATATCCACTCACAAGGCTTTGGTCAGCCCAAGGCTATAGTAGAAGACACTTCCCCTAGGTGCCATGCAGTGGGACTGAACCCGGAACCATGTGGTTCATAAGCAAGCTACATACCACACAGCCACTCCTATGCCTATGACAAATTTCTTTAGATATTACTTGTTACTTATTGTTTTATTCACTAACGCATTTAGAAAACTTCAAACTGTAACTCAGTTAAATTATTTGTTAAAAGAAAGAAAAGAAAAGAAAATAAAGAAACAAAGAATGATCAAAGTATTTACTTGCTTGTTATTCATACTCCAGATATTTCTTTTCAACTTTGATCCATTTTTTTCCCTCTTTCTCATTAATATTCCCTTCCTTTTGCAAATTATGTATATTTTACTAGCTATGCAATTTTTTCCATGGAATTTTGCATAATATTGTATTTTAATCATAACTCACTGTTTAGAAATTAACAATATCTTGCTAATTATCAACATCTTACTAAATGTCTAATTTTAACGTCTGCATACACTAACGCTCATCAAAAGCCAATTCTCTTTTACATCATGTATTTATCATAAACTCAAAGAATATTCAATATTACATTTCACAGTATGCATCTATGTTTGTTCCTTCTCAAGCCATGCCTGGCTCATAAGGGCTGGTTTCCTGGTTTCCTTGGCATATATGTTCCCCACCTGGATGGTACGCCAGCCCGTCGCAGGTGAGCTGCAAGATGCAGGAGGAAAGAGTGAGAGAAAGTTGTGGTGAAAGAGTCAGCTGAAGTTCGCTGTTACCTTCTGCTGGAGCCACATGGTGCTTAGGTGTTTCACTCATTAACACACACACCGCCTGGTCTGAGATTCGAACCCATGATCCCTCAACCACGAATCCGCTGCTCTAACCACTAGGCCATGTGCCTCCACCAGTATGCATCTATGGATACATTATGCTCAATACTCCTGAAAAAAAAATACTCTTCTCTCCCCATTATAAATCCAACATTCAACTAATTCTTATATCACTACATATACCCACTCATATACTCCCCTCATATAACAAAAGCCACACAATAATAACCTAAACCACACCCATTATATGTATAGATCTCTCTTCCCTCCATAACACAGATTCTAAAACCAAGCCTTTATAATTAGAATCACATACCTCTATCTAACAGTAAATCAATATTTTGGTAACATACCTTGTTACTATAATTCAAACAAATCACTATCAACTGTATTTGTATATTATTTTTCATAATATTAACTCTCTTCCACAACATAATTTTTTTTCTTGCCCTCATATATTAATTTTCCTAATTTACACAGATCTATTACATGCACACAATAATCTCATTATCTTAGACACCCCAATGATTATTACCTTCTATCACCATAACAATACGGAATTCTCTGCCTCATGAATTCCTACTATATTTAACTATTCTTGCATTATTTAAATTATTGTTAAGTCACTGAATATGGTTTTCTATTATCTATTTCTCCTTTCCATCTTTTATTAACATTTCTAATTATATATCTTAATTTTGGTCTTCATATCTCTCCTTTTAATATAGTAATTTAATCTGACTTACTATAATGAGTAATGGTGAAGGCATGTGGCTTAGTGGTTAGGGGTATTTGGTTCACAATTGTAAGGTCATGAGTTCAATTCCCAGTGGCACATTGCGTTCTTGAGCAAGATATTTTTCACTTTTTTTCACAGCGTTGGGCCTCACGGAGGCAATGACCAAGAGCTTTGGCATTATGTCATGCTGGAGAAGAACAACCATTAAGCCAAGCAAAATCTCAGTCATGGCAGATACCGGTGTCATGCAAATGGCACCCCTGCTGGTGGCACGTAAAAGCACCTATTACACTCTTGGTGTGGCTGGTGTTAGGAAGGGCATCAAGTTTTAGAAAATCATGTCAAATCAGACTGGAGCCTGGTACAGCCTTCCAGTGTGCCAGCTCAGTCAAACTGTCCAACCCATGCCAGCATGGACAACAGACGTTAAATGATGATGATGATGATGATGTTCCATTTCACTCAACTGGCAAAAATGAGCTATACCTGTATTTTAAAGGGCCAGCCTTGTCACAGTATCTGTCACACTGAATTTACCTGAGATGTGTACATGTGTCTGTGGAATGCTCAGCCACTGAAGAGAAGCAAATAGCTTGAAAAATAATGCCACTTAGGATT
This sequence comes from Octopus sinensis, assembly GCF_006345805.1. NCBI lineage: Eukaryota > Metazoa > Mollusca > Cephalopoda > Octopoda > Octopodidae > Octopus > Octopus sinensis. The sequence goes on along the minus strand of NC_043005.1, from coordinate 54,576,318 downwards.
AGCTTAACCATTTTAGATATCAGCCTTCCTGAGTCTGCTCTTGGTTCTATGATACAAACTTTTTTGTTTTAAAGTGATCTAAATGAAAAGAATCAACAGATGGTAACTTAAGTTCCAAACACCAGCTTCATAATCACAGTTATTTTACTGAATTCATTATTTTCTAAATTAATTGAAACAATGACGGTATGTTTCTACAGAAATATTGTAACAAAAGTGTTAAGATATTGATAATTATTACCATTTTGGTTTTATGATTCACAAGAAAATCTTTTCTATTGCATTGATATAGCTATAAATACTACAAAAATGTCAGACAATACCATTCGAATTTCAGGAAAAGTTTGTTTACCACAAATAACTTACTACATATATTGTAAGATGTGGTTGTTTACATGAGTCACTATCATCTTAATATATAAATATATAAATATGAAGTTTATAAAAGACAGGTCACAATGCAAAAGTCGGAGAACAATATATATTTCTTCTGCATTTTCATTTAAACTAACACTAATCTTGAACCAATAGGTAAATTGTAAACAACACAAAATTAATTATGACATGTGCAGAGGTATACTGTATGTTAATACCACTGTTGTAACTGATGATGATGACGACGACGATGATGATGATGATGATGATGATGATGACAATGATGATGTGTGTGTTCATATGAATGAGATTGCAGTGTTATTCAAATCGTACAATAACCTATTGACAGTTTTAGAAGCTTAAGGTGATTTTTAATCTGTTTTTGCAAATGTTTAATACGTATTGCTTTTACAATACCTAAATCTCCATCGTTTCTATCAAAAGACCTAGATAGAAACAAAAACTCCTCTATATACAGGTAATTGTCAAAACAATTGCTATATTCGTGTGCTCCCTAATTCAACAGTGGTGTGGTTTATGTGAAACATTACATATGTCTCTGCTGCATCTATCCATGGACATTTATAGACTTCGCAGAACATTGAGTAGCAGAGATGATGTTGGCATTTTGATGCCTGGCATGAATCCTTATGATGTAGGTGACTGATTTCCAATATTCAAATGGTTTCCAGTCCTCCATGTCAGCTTAATTTTTTCCCCAATATCTCAAGTGCCATTGCCCCACCCATGCACTTGACTGTTTCTGAAAAGAGGGCATAAAATATCGTCAAATTTAGTCCAAACAACTTGTATGTATATGTGTATATGTGTGTGTGTGTGTACATATATCAAAGGTGACTCCAGTCATCCGTGTCACTTGGGCTCATTACAGATTTCATCACTCGGGCTCCTCCCAAAATTCACATAAAACACATGCCTGCTTGAAAAATTTCACATTTTTTCGCAATATCTCTAGCCCCAAATGTATTGATGTATTGGAGGCCAGTCGGGGCGGTGCTGGCAACGGCCACGATGGATGGTTCGCTTACTTGTCACAGGCACTGGTACCACAGCTGCAATTTCCATTGATGTTGATCGACTTCGATTTTGGTTCTGCTTTCTGATATCGGATTTGATTTGGTTTGATTTTGATTTTAAGTTTGATTTTCACTTGCCTCAACGGGTCTTCACAAGTGGAGTTTTGTGTCCCAAGAAGGAAAGGTATGTAGGCCACAGGTTATGTTCTCACTAGTCTTGCTGGGTCTTCTCCCACACAGCATACTTCCATAGGTCTTGGTCTCTAGTCATTTCCTTGGTGAGACCTAAAGTTCGAAGGTCGTGCTTCACCACCTCGTCCCAGGTTTTTTTTATATCTAGTACTGTGTTTTTCTCCATTTCTATGTTAAGGGTAAAAATAAAGCAACCCTATAAAACATAACTGATCTTTACACACAGATGTACAGAACAACAGCAATCAAATAATGACAGAGGAGCACACAACAAACATCAGTAATCTGACTGTCCCTTGTACTCTTGACAAGAGATGCCAGTTAGTCTTTTACACCTACCAAACTCGTTTGTATTAACCTGAGTTGCGGAAGAATTTTTCATTCCTTTAAGAATGTTTTAGAACAGAAACTTTTCATGGATTGGAATTTAAATCCTAATCTCTATTGAAATTTATTGTTTCAAGAAAACATTGAATTTGAAATACTTTTAATGTTTACGATTATAGATGACAACTTAGGCTGTAGCTTCTGCGTCTGAGTCAGGCATGTGTGGACGATGTCAAGGGAATGTCTGCTACGAATGATATTTCTTGACACAGGGCACCTCTAAGACAACCACCAGGCACTGAATGAAAATAAATGAACTGTGACCAGGCTCAATGAAAGGTCTCCTGAGTTATGGGTTACAATTACATACTTGAAGTCAGGCTAAGCCCAAATAGCCTGAGTACTGGAGTCCCACTGATACACACACACACACACACACACACACACACATATGTATATATATATATTTATATATATATATATATATATATATATATATATATATATATATATATATATATATATATGGTACTTACTAATTTTATTGCTCCCTGAAAGGTTGAAATGGACCTCAGTAGTATTTTGACTTAGAACATTTTCTGCTATAGGCACAAGGCCTGAAATTTGCAGGGATGAATTAAATTGATTACATTGATCCCAGTGTTTCACTGGTACTTAATTTATCAACCCCAAAAGGATGAAAGCCAAAACCGACCTCAGTGGAATTTGAACTCAGAACATAGCGATGGGTGAAATACTGCTAAGCATTTCACCAGGTGTGCTAACAAGTCTGCCAGCTTGCCACAAATAAGTATTTTGTACAGCAAGGACAATACAATTCTACCAACTTGCCATCTTACTATTGTAAAATATTAACCCATATATGTTCATAAAAAAATGATGTCTTAAAATCTCACTGTATTTAGATTAAAAGTTATGGTAAGCTTTAACAATCTGGAATGGAAGGACAGTATACAACTGTTAGCTATGGGTGTCGACTACCTACTGAACATTTCATATTCTCAGTCAGATGCTTCCTGGCAAGTTCATGTCCAAACAATTAGGAGCAGGTTTTGTGTTGTGAAAACGTGACCAGGAGTATATACGGGTTAATGTTTAACATTGGCATGTAGGCACATGGCTTAGTGGTTAGAGTGTCAGCATCATGATTGTAAGATTGTGGTTTCGATTCCTGGACTGGGTGATGCATTGTGTTCTTGAGCAAAACACTTCATTTCCCGTTGCTCCAGTCCACTCAGCTGGCAAAAATGAGTAACGCTGTAATGAACTGGCATCCTGTCCAGCTGGGGAACACATACACCATTGAAACCGGGACACTAGGCCCATGAGCCTGGCTAGGCTTTAAAAGGGTGCAAGGTCTAACATTGGCACAAGTCCACATGTTTTGAGAGAGGACGGTGTCGACGATTAAATTGACTCCAGTATTTGACTGGTACTGCGTTTTATTGACTCAAGAAGCATGACAAATGAAGTTGACCTCACTGGTATTTGAACTCAGATCATAAAGGGCCACAACTTGAGGGTGAGGAAGACTTAATCTATCACTCCCTACCATGTGGTCTTTGGGTGCCTTTAGTAGAGTTTACCCTGTTGTTGTCAGAATTCGAGCCAGATCAATGGCTATTTGAATTAAATTAAATGGCCACCACTTGATGGTGGGGTTGGGTGGGGAGACTGAGGGGGGGGGGGCTTAATCTATTACTCAGTTAACACCACCACGTGGTCTTTGGGTGCCTTTAGTAAAGTTTACCCTTTTGTTGTTTGAATTCAAGCCAGATCGATGACCATTTGAATAATTTCATTCCTTTTACCCACCAATCTTGGAATCCCTGCAAAATCAAAGTATCATAGGCACCACCACCCTGCCCTTCCCTCCTCGACTAACCAGTCGTTCCCTACCACCAAAAGTAACTCAGAGAAAGCAAAGCTTTAATGAATCTGACCATCTGAAAAATCATTATTGTAAAATATTACCATGTTGTCAGATTTATTATGAAGTATGTGATAACAGTTTTTGCTGATCAATTGTAAATGATATTAGGAGGTAAAAGTGTTGTTGAGATAAGGAATAAAGAGACTTCAGTGAAAGCGGCAGCATGAAGTGGAGAGGTGCAACATAACAATAGTTCTTGTTGTTGCTGTTGTTGTTTAACCCCAGGTCAACCTTGATCAAACACACCAACGATCAAAGGCATTCTTGGAGGTGTACAACAACAACAAAAACAATAGTTGTTATTGTTGTTGTTGTTTAAACCCAAGTCAACCTTGATCAAGCAGCTGTATGATCAAAAGCATTCCTTCCAAGACCATCCTACAATTTATACAGATATAATGTATCTGAGATGACATTATCTAAATCATCCTTAATTTTTTTTCCCCCCGTTTAGACAGTAGGGTGTGATTTGAGAGAGATTTGGCTGCTATTTAGAATGACTGTAAAGTGACTCTCTGAATAAATGGCACATATAGGGTTAAAAACGCTCGCTTGTAAGGAGATCATTAGTGAAGGAATTGGGAATCGACGAAATAATAAGCAGTTAAGAGAAATGTCAAAAAAAAAAGAAAAAGTATACTAGTTTTAATAATAGTCTTATCTCATGGTCCTAGTCTGTAGTGACAAATTCATGTAAGACAAATCAGAGTCATGTGAATACAAAACACATAAATATATCATCTAATATTGTACATCAAATAACTAAATTCTCTGACTAAACTTGGCAGATAAGGCTAGATATGACTCCTGATTAATGGTCATAAAGTCACAGAATGAAGGCAGCAAAATTCAGAGCAAGAAGCCATAATGGTTATTGTTTGCACACTCTACCATGAAACTAACTCTTTGTAATTTCATAATTCTGTAAAGTATTTCCTTTTCGACTTTAAAACCACTTGATATCTCTTCAAAACTATAATCAAATTCTTCAGCGAATGTATAGAAGAACTTTTCGTAGACAAAAGAAAATCTCGAGAACGTTATTAATAGGTTTTAATACAATCTATATTAGCAATTATTGTTGTGTTTTGATATAATTGCTTCCTACTAGATATACCAGGTCATGATGATAATGAATAGATTGGATCAGAAATATTTTGGGAAATGCATCTCTTATTTATGCTAAGTACTTAGGAAATCTTGTACCAGTCTAGTTCCTATTTTTACCAAACCAACCCATATGATAAATGATTTACAATTTTCCATTAATTTTGTAACACTTCAAAATCTTAAGAAGTTGTATTTCTTAGTGTTTTAAAAAAAAAGGTGAGAGAGAGAGAAAGAGAAAAGTAAACAGACAATAAACTTATTTCTTTAAAAAAAAAATTATCTTTATTATTAAAAAAAATATATTAAAACAAAATGGAGCATTAGTCTGTATTTTAACAGATAAGCTATCTCCAATTTAGCAAATAGGAATATACAAAGCAAATGTTAAAGATACTTTAAATGAACAAAATTGATGTCTGTTACAAAACCGAACTGTGAATTCTAAGAGCTCAAAAATAGAATAACAAGCATAAAAAGAAACAGAAGAACGGGCATAAAAAAAATAGTAATATATTTACAATAAAATTCATTAGTTCAGACAGCTGACACCTCTTAGTTGCCATAACTTCTTTATATCAAAGCAGGATAAAAAAAAATATAATAATAAAATTAATAAAAGACCGCAAAAAAGCTAATATCTTTATCCCCTCTACTATTGATTCAAGGTTCAGTTGTTGATTAGAGATTGCCTAATGGGAAATAATTTACAGGATTTTTTTCTTTAATCAAAGGATTCAGGCACAAGTGAATCCCAAAGCCCTATATTTGCTAATGTAAAAGGGCTAATAAAAATGATTTACTATAAAACTACTGAAACTTAGTCTTGTCATTAATCCATTAATACATTTAATCAAGTATAGTCCCTCAAGTATATTTTTACTGTTTGTGGCTATAAAAACTTGCCTATTGAAAACCAGAAAAGAAATTATATATATAGGTATTTTCACCTGATTCAAGGGTTAGTATATGTTTGATGTAAAAATTAAACAAGCACAGGCATGGCTGTGTGATTCAGAACCTTACTACCCAACCATATGGTCCTGGATTCAGTTTCTCTGCATGTGCACAGTCTTCCTCGGGTCAACCAAAGTGTCTTCTGTGATACTTTCAGGTCAGTTAAAGCCTTATTGAAAAGTCGCAAGACGCAATGAAAATTTTAGGAAAATAAAAATAAGAAATAGGGGAAATTTTACCAGTGAATGTGTTAAATTAAAAGGCACAAAACGAAAATGACTCTCCCCAGACACAACAGAATATGCTTCAATACATGAACTCATATAAAGAATCTTGCCAACAAAATCCCAAAACGATATATAAACTGAAAGAAATCCATCATAACACCTGTACTTCACAGGAGAAGTGTTAAGACTGGTCCTACTGGTAGTGAAAAGGACTCATGGCAGTACCATGTAAAATCGCCTGCGTTGCACGATGTAAAAGTGCTTGTGTGGTGCCATATAAAAGCACCCGTGCAGTGCAACATACAAGCACCTGTGTGGCACCGTGTAAAAATGCCTGTGCAGTGCCACATGAAAGTGTCCTTGTGGTGTCACATAAAAGGGACCCAGCATAGTTTGCAAAGTGATTGGTGTTAAGAAGGGCATCCGGCTGTAGAAACCATGCCAGGTCAGATTGAAGTCTGGTGCAGCTCCCCAACTTGTCAGCTCTGGTCAAATCGTCCAGCCCATGCCAGCCTGGACAATGAACATTAAATGATGATGATGATGATGATGATGATGATGATGATGATGATGATGATGATGATGATGATTTATGTAATGAAGTCTTGTACTGCTTGTCTTCATATACTTGTGAATTGCTTCCTTCCACAATATATAAATTTCTTAACTAACTCAAGTAAGCCTGTTCTTAAAATTGAATAGCAGTTTCAGTTGCTGAATTTTCAGCATCTAGATACAAGAGTCCTTTCATTAAGGGCATGTTAATTCTAGAGAATTGTTAATTCCTTGAGTTTATCTTTTCTTATTATTCACAGTTGGTTGCAATTGCTGCTATAGGCCTACCATCTCAAGGTTCACTTTCTATGTATCACACCAGTTGCATTACATCAGCTTCTATTTTAAAGTAGATGCTATGGGTGCTGCAGCACTGGGGCCCAGGAGGTATTTGGCCTTTGAATTATATAATTTCATCACATTTCATTGGGAGTTGGAGGTGACTCCTTTATAATAGCATCTGGGCCCTAAACACTTAAAGACAGTCTTGCTTTCATTTCAAATTCTCCTCTATATCTGTTTCTGAGTTGAACTTTCTAGAGTCACTTAACTTAGTGATTGAGAAACCACTCTTACAGGATTTTCCCACTCAAATACATCATCAACCTCAATTTCATCAATGTCAACTTCAAATTCGTCAGCATTAGCTTCAATTTCATCCACTTGTCTCAGTTACCTTGTCATTTGTCTTGATTTTGTCATCATTGACGTATATGTCATAACTGTTGGATGAAACAATTTTTTTTTTTAAGAACAGACACTGACATCAGTAATCGCTTGTCACAGAATAAGTAAAAGAATGTAAACATTAAAATGTTTTGGTAAGGGATAACTTGTTTTGTATAATAAAAAATTGTCACATCTTTCATAACCATAAATATACATCATTAAGTACATTAGATGTAAAACAGCTTAATATACTAAATACATATACAGTATAACAAACACATAAATCACATCTGTTTAACATTTAATCTATTATTCCAATTGTTTTTTTAACTCTCATAACATATTCCTAAAACTTCCACCAAAATCATCTTTTAAAGTAATTTCTACAGAGTTAATTACCCTGCTAACACAGGTGGAGCACAGTATTAGCTTACAAGCCTTTAATATCATCATCATCATCATTTAACGTCCGCTTTCCATGCTAGCATGGGTTGGACGATTTGTCTGAGGTCTGGCAAACCAGATGGCTGAACCAAACTCCAATCTGATCTAGCAGAGTTTCTACAGATGGATGCCCTTCCTAACGCCAACTACTTTGAGAGTGTAGTGGGTGCTTTTACGTGCCACTGGCATGAGAGCCAGTCAGGTAGTACTGGCAACGGCCACGCTCAAATGGTGTTTTTTATGTCCCACCTGCACAGGAGCCAGTCCAGCGGCACTGGCAACGACCCCGCTTGAATGTTTTTTTTCACGTGCCACCAGCACAAGTGCTAGTAAGGCGATGTAGGTAAGGATCACACTCAAATGGTCTTTTTAACATGCCATCAGCACGGAGGCCAGCTTGTTGCTCTGGCAACGATCTCACTCATATGGTACTCTTAGCGCTCCACTAGCAAGGGATGCCAGTCACCGAGTTTGATTTCGATTTCAATTTTGATTTCACTTGCCTCAACAGTCTTCACAATCGAGTTTGATTTCGTAGTATATTATGGTTGCATAACCAAATACAATATCCCTACCAGCAATTAATAGTATGTATTTAAGTAAATATGTATTTTGACTGAGACCAGGCTGATTGATTACTGAAGAAGATTGTGTGGAGTTCTTTAAGAATATGTTAAAAGAGTAAAGAAGTGGGAACAATGAGCAAAATGTCAAACTAATATTTTTGTCTTCGCAGTGTTTTATATGTGTATGATACAGTATATAATATGATTGTTTGACCGGGAGCTGCTGGAACTGCAACTTGTGGCTGCTTAGGGGGCGAGAGACAGGGTGACTGCTTATGGGATAAAAGAGTTACATCTATTGTACTGATTGTATGTATAACAATATTTATCATACAAAACTTGTAATCCTTTGGAAAAAAAATTTAATGTTTACATTCTTTTAACAGTTCTGGAAGCAGTAATCACTGATGCCAATGTTGATAAAGAAAAAAACATGATTCATCTGACAGTAAGGATATTTAAAATCACAATGATGAACTCAAGATAGGTAACATTTTAACTGGAACTGAAGTTGATAAAATTGAGGTTGACAATGATGAATTTGAGATTGACATCGATGTGATTGAAGTTGATAATGATGAATTTGAGGAGGAAACCCTGTAGTTTGGGTTCTTAAAAGAGGAAGGACATACTCGACAATGTAGTCATTGACCTATGTATATATATATATATATATATATATATATATATATATATATATATATATGTATAGATAGATAGATAAGTCTTGGTCCAGAATATATATAAGTGCATGCATGCAGGCATGCTTACAAGCACAGATGCATGAAATATTGACACACAACAGATTCAGTCTCCTATATATGAACAACCTTTCCTATTCCTAAGAAAATTAAAACATCAGCAAATTTAATTGTTATCTCTACAAAATTAATACCTTGCATCATACTTATATATATATATATATATAATGGTGTCATGTAATGCTGAATAAGTGCTATAGATGGACAGCAGTTAAGTTCCAGGTTCGGTGATTATGCGAATAAGGGGTTCAACGTTGGTCATATGTTAGCGTGTGTATACAAAAATTTCATTTCGTAATGAGATAAAAAAACCAAGGCTGTGTAGATTTTAGAACATTTATAAATATAAATGTTCTAAAATCTACACAGCCTTGGGGTTTTACCTCATTACAAAATAAAATTTATATATATATATATATATATATATATATATATATATATATATGTGGAGGTTAGGGTGTCAGCATCATGATCGTAAGATTGTGGTTTCGATACCTGGACCGGGCGACGCATTGTGTTCTTGAGCAAAACACTTTGTTTCACATTACTCCAGTCCACTCAGCCGGCAAAAATGAGTAACACTGAGATGGACTGGTGTCCCATCCAGCTGGGGAAGACATACACCATTGAAACCGGGAAACTGGTCCCATGAACTTCGCTAGGCTTTAAAAGGGCGCATTTATTCGGAGGCACAGTGGCCCTGTGGTTAGGGCAGTGGACTCGCGGTCGGAGGATTGCGGTTTCAATTTCCAGACCGGGCGTTGTGTGTTTTTAATACACCTAAAGCTCCATGACGCTCCAGCAGGGAAGGGGGGGGGGTGACACCTGTCTATCTATCTATATACATACATACATATATATATATATATATATATATATATATATATATATATATATATATATATATATATATATATATATGTATGTATATTTACATGCCCGTAACTTAGCAGTTTGGCAAAAGAGACCGCTAGAATAAGTACTAGGATTGCAAAGAAAAAATCCTGGGGCTGATTTGTTCCACTAAAGGTGGTGTTCTAGAATAAAAAAAAGAATATAAATATAAATATATATATATATGTGTGTGTGTTTGTGTGTGTGTACATATGAATACTCATACACACACAGACACACACACACACACACACACATATGGTGCCATGTATGAAAGCATTGGTGCTGGTCTCACTTCAAAAAGCAGTGGTGCAGGTGCCACGCAAAAAGCACCCAGTACACTCTGTAAAATGGTTGACAATAGGAAGGCTATCCAGCTGTAGAAACCATGCCAAAACAGTCAGAGCCTGGTCAGCTCTCTGGCTTGCCAACGCCTGTCAAACTGTTTAACTCATGCCAACATGGAAAACAGATGTTAAATGATGATGATGAAGAAGAAGAAGATGATGATGATGATGATGATGATGTTTATGATGTACTATTGACATCATAAGAGTTTAGAAACTTCAAGTGACCATGCAATAATTCTTTTTTGTTTTGCATTTCTTTTTTTTTTTTTTTTTGAATGGTGAAACTTGAAGCAGACAAAGCTATAAATATCGTGGAAATATTGGGTTAAAAACTGTTTGGATAGGAAAAGTTGAAGGCTGCCCATTGGAACATTGGGCTTAAACCGATGATTCTAGTTATTAGAATACTTTAAAGCTTTTACGAGTATAACGGATTATAAGAATCTCCTCAAATTTTAAAATTTCTTTTGGCACTTTATGATGTTTCTTTTAATAATTTGTGCATAATTAGCAAATTATTTAAAGATTGCTTTTGTTTTTGCTAATGACAGCAAAATCACTATTTCCCATACAAAGAAACCTGATAGCTATACATGTGTATTATAACACATAAATATGCACACACACATATATATACATACATATATATATATACACACACACACACACACACACATATATATATATGCATATATACATATACATGTATACGTTGGTATTTATTCTAGACATTTACACTATTAGGACTTTAACCTACATGGATTTACACAGGATTGCACCTAAGGACTTACGGAATTACTTCTACATGATCGGAAAGTTGAAATGTGAACTTTTATATTTTTTTTCTTCTCTTTCTTTATCTCCTTTTCTCCTGTCCATTAATCTATACCCTTCTCATTTTCCTTATTTGTTTCTGATAATGGAATATCCCATACTCTGGGATATCCCAGAAACAGCTGTAAGACTTTGAATTTTTCCAATAATAATAACGTGTATGACTTGAGATGTTTGACTTGGCTTAACATTTGTTTTCCTCTTTAACAGTTATGTTTCTGCTATATCGGAAATCTACAATGGCTCCATAGCTACTGTCTCGACTATAACCTTGGGGCCTTGGTAATCCGTTGCAGTACTTACCTAGCGTACCTAGTCATTTAGATCACCTGTGAACTAAACCCCCTATACTTTGTGTGTATATATATATATATATATATGTATGTATGTATGTATGTATGTATGTATGTATGTATGTATGTATGTATGTATGTAAGTATGTATATATACATATATATGTATATACAAGAGTTAAGGAATGGAGTAGATAAAATCTGAGCTACATATGTTTCATAGTGAGTGGAACCTCAAAAGTGGTAAATATCCAAGTGAGGTGTATACCACAGGCTGCTCGTCAGGCCAAGTGTATCTTGTTTAAATATATATATATATATTAGTCATTCAATATGTGACCGCGTGTGTATTGTTGGTGATTTTTTTTTCCCTCCGTCTCCCCTTTCTTGGATTTTTCCTTTTCCTATGTTTCTGACCAAGAGCTGTGCTCGAAACGTTAAATCCTTTTTTCTTTCCTTTCCTGAGCGTCCAATAACACTATACTTGTTCCACGTCCTCACGTTGTTGTGTTTTCTCTTTGTGTTTCCATATTTGGATTAACTATATATATATATATATATATGTGTGTGTGTGTGTGTATGTATACATACATACATACATACATACATACATACATACATGCATACATACATATATACACACATATATATATATATACATATATATATATATATATATATTGATAGATAGATAGATAGATAGATAGATAGATAGATAGATAGATAGATAGATAGATAGATAGATAAATAGACAGATAGATAGATAAGTCTTGGCCCAGAATATATATAAGTGCATGCATGCAGGCATGCTTAGAAGCACAGATGCATGAAATATTCACACACAACAGATTCAGCCTCGTATATATGAACAACCTTTCCTATTCCTAAGAAAATTAAAATTCGGTTTCTTACTAAGAGAAAGAGAGGGGGATATACAAATACACACATAGACACACACACACACGCACACACATATATATAGAAAGAGACAGAGGAGGGAGGAGAGAGACAGATGGGAAGGTGAAGAGAGTAGGAGTGAATGTGTGTTTGTCTGTGTTCAAAAGAAAGAGTGGTTTCCATGTTTATGTATCTCTTTGTTTAAACTAGCCATTATTTCCTTTGAAATGCTTTGTTCTGGGAGCATTTGAGGACAGTAGAATAAGTTATAAAGGATATATATCCTTTGAACTTCTTTGAAAATCACTGATAATAAACAGCTAAAGATTTATCAGAATTTCCTCATTATTATAAGCCATTCTTTGATTTTCATACTCAAACATGCCTTATCAATTTCGGTGTGAGGTTAATTTTGGAAAATAATAATAAATTTCTCAATATTTCTATGATAAGCTTCAGATAAATATAATAGCATTGAGTTAATAAATTGTAAAATTTCTTGACCTTTACAAGTAGAAAATAAGAGATTCTATTAATAGAATAAAATAAAATAGCTTTATGGTTTCACCTAAAGTTTTTCTATGGTTTCTAGATAATATGATGGCTCAGTCTTGAAATATGAAACATTAGATTTAAGACCTTTGATTTAAGACCTGCGTAGAAATATATGTTTGAGCTGATATGAATAATAAATCAGTAAGAAGACAGAATCAGAATCATATCTCTTTTTCACATATGCACACACAAAGACAAACACACACACACACACACACACACACACACATGCACACTAAGAACCATGCCAGGAAATATGGGTAAGTACTGTTTAATTTGCAGTAGTAAAGAGAATAAAATTAGTGAATCGCATGGTGAATGACAGGAAAATAAATAAAATAAATAAAATGGTGTTGAACAATTGCATTGTGGAAGGTGTGTTTATAAGCCATTTAAGAAACACACAAAAACCATTAGATTCACTTCAACATTTAAATTTAATTTGTCAGAATATTTTCGTGACCTGTTCACTGACAAAACTCCGTGCTGCATCAGTGAACAGGTCATGGTCTCAAAGTGACGAAAATATTTTGACAAATTAAATTTAAACGTTGAAGTGAATCTAACGGTTTTTGTGTGTTTTTTAAATGGCTTATAAACACCTTCCACATTGCAATTGTTTTCGTTCCAGCACACGATCTCAGATCAGGTCACTTGCTATGCAAGTACATCTCCATAAAACGGTGTTGTTTTTAGAGTGAATAATATTGAAAAATTAAGATATTTAGTACCATCAGATTTATTTGACTGAGTACGTTAAGCTAGCAGAACTGAATAATTAAGGGGTTTGCTTCTCAATCATAAGGTCCTGTGTTCAATCCTCCTGGGTGGGGCACATTTTTATCTTTTACTTGTTTTAGTCTGTAGACTATAACCATTCTGGGGCACTGCATTAAAGGGTCTTGTTGAACAAATTGACCACAGTACTTCTTCTTTAAGTCTGGTAAACATTCTATTGGTTCTTTTGCCAAACTACTAAGTTATGGTAACATAAACAAACCATCACCAGTTGTCAAACTATAGAGATAGAAACTACAAACACAAAGATACACATAAAAAGCCTGTCAAATACATACGATAAACTTTCACAAGGTTTCTGTGTATTAAATTCACTCACAAGGCATTGGTTAGTTTGGGGCTATAGTAAAATACACTTGCTCAAAGTGTTGCAGAGTGGGACTGAACCTGAAAGTAAAACGTGGTGACAAAGCAAGTCTTTTAACCACATGACAAAGCCTGCTATTTAATATATTTTACTATAAGGCTCAGATCAACCCAAGTCTTCTAGAAAAAATTTGGTAGACAGAAACTTTTTAGCAAAACGCTTGATTGAGTGTATCTGTCTTTTAGAGGCTCCACTGTTATACTGTGGCACACTGATACTACCTGAGGATTACGTTAAAGGTATGTATTCTGTGGAATACTCAACCACTTGCATACTGATTCAATAACAAAGTAATACAGTTGATAGAACAAGTGAATATTCAATGTCAAAACTGTTGAATATCCATTTACAACGCCTTAGGTCTTGAGATTTAGTTCACGCCATTGCAAGTAGAAAGTAAATGAAAATAAGTATTGGAAAAGTAAAAAAGGAAGAATTAGGGTCAGAGTAAAGGAACTCACAGAAAATAGTGCCATATTTCATTTAAATAATAGCTGAAGTAATTAAATTATATTTTAAATTACCTGTTACATGCTGACACCACATAAAAAGTATCTGCACTGGCATCAGATAAAAAAGTGCCCATGCTGGTGCCACATAAAAAGCACCCAGTACACTCTCTAAAATGGTTGGCATTAGGAAGGGCATCCAACCATAGAAATCATGCCAAGACAGAAAATTGTAATCTGGTGCAGCTCTACAGCTTGTGAGCTCCTGTTGAACTGTCCAACCCATGCAGGCATGGAAAACGGATGTTAAATGATGATTGATGATGATAATGATGTTAACTGACAATAAATAAATTGTATACAATGTTAACACAGTTTGTATAATGTACACAGACTGGCAATAGCAATTTAGTGCGGATTTTTAATTATTTATTCTTTGCTGGAAGTTCGCAATTTTAAACAATCGTTGTGTGAAGACAAGAATAATGACATTCATATTTACTTGAGTTTTCATATATTTTTTATTTTACTAATATCATTTATGTTTACATGTCTAAAGACAAATAAGTTAATGGAAATAATGTTCTTAAAACAACAAACATAATTTGGAATTTTCTGCAATACAATCAATATACCTGATAATATTATAAAAGTAGTTCATAGTTATTAATACCAAATTAGTAAATGTATTAAAAGCAAGGTGAAGATAATTCAACACTACAATGCAAGGTTGGCACCTTTCGTTTAACACAACATAAGCAATGTTAAGACCAAGTGAAAATGGTTGTGAGAATAATTCACTGAGCAAAGGGACATAGTTTTTTTATGGATTGCTGAGTGGCTGTCAAGTTTGAGGTTAATTTATATTTTTATTTCTTTTATTCTTTTATTTGTTTCAGTCATTTGACTGTGGCCATGCTGGAGTACCGCCTTTAGTCAAACCAAATCGCCCCCCAGAATTTATTCTTTGTAAGACTAGTACTTGTTCTATTGCTCTCTTTTGCTGAACTGCTAAGTTACGGGGATGTAAACACACCAGCATCGGTTATCAAACGTTGGTGGGTAGGTGACAGACACAGACACACAAACACACACACACACAAACTTACTTGGAAATGGATGCTTGGCATTCAATCATATAATAATATAAATAATATATATATACATATATATATATATGCATTTATACATACATATATGTACATACTTACATATATATTTATATACATATGCATATATGGGTACAGGATTTAATGTATTGGGTTGGCCACTAAGTTCCTGCATTTTTTTTAAAGTTTGGAATTTATTGCGTTTTTAAATTTTGGAATCTATTTTTTTTTCTAGATAATTTTAGTTAATTTTTGTTTATTTTCAGATCATTAAAATGGAATGTCAAGTTAAGAAAAATGAGCATTTTCGACACCTCCTTCTCTTTGTTTTTAATCAAGGTTCTAAGGCCGCAAAAGCTGCTCATGACATTCGTGTTGTGTATGGAGAGGGTGCCATAGGTGAAAGAACCACTCGTGATTGGTATGCCAAGTTCAAAAATGGAAACTTTGACCTCAAAGACATACCTCCTTCTGGCCATCAAGTTGAGTTCGATGAAGAGCAATTAAACCAACTTTTGCACGAAAATTCTTGTCAAACGACAAGGGAACTGGCAGAGAAAATGGAATGCTTCCACACTGCTATAAAGACGCATCTTCACTCGATGGGAAAGGTTCAGAAGTATGGAGCATGGGTTCAGCATGCTTTAAGTAACAACATAAATCAACGAGCCACAATCTCTGCTGGTTTGCTTGCTCGTCACCGCTCAACTCATGGACTCAAGCAGCGACTTCTTTACTGAATCGTTGTTGGCAATGAAAAATGGTGCCTGTACATCAATATGAAGCAGCATAAGGAAGGGCATAGCCCTGGTAAACATGTGACACTGTGCGTGAAACAAGATCTTCATACACATAAAATGATGTTGTGCGTATGGTAGGACTGGGAAGGGATTATCCATTATGAATTGCTTGAACAGAACCAAACGGTCAATGCAGAACTCTGTGCTCAACAGATGGAACGACTCAACATGGTTATTCAAGAGAAAAGACCTAATCGTCAGCATGGAGTTCTGCTGCACGACAACATCTGCCCTCATATCGCCAATATAACCAAGGAAGCCATTCAAACGCATGGCTGGGAAGTGCTGTCACACCTGCTGTATTCTCCTGATTTGGCACTAATGGATTTCCACCTCTTTCGATCTCTTTCAAATGTTATGTGTGGAGTTTCGTTCAATACTGATGTAGAATTGAGAGCTTGGTTGGATCAATTTTCGAGTCGAAATAGAGTGATTTCTTCCAACGAAAATCTTGTAGAACGTTGGGAAGAAGTTGTAAAGAACAAGGGAAAATACATTATTGATTAATTAGCTGTTAATTTTTTATTAAACCTTTTAAAAATTTAAATTAAAAAGAACGGTGGGAACTTAGTTAACAAACCAATAGTTTTTGTTTCGCTCTTTTATTTAAGCTTTTGATAAAAATGTGATTCTTTTTTATTCACATGTTTAATACTATTCTTACATACTTGGTATCTTTCCCATTAACCAGAGAGAGGGGAGGTATTAGGTTCAAATGATCCACAAGCAGAACCCCTGCAAGTATAATTATTATTTAACATTTATTCTATTTTTGTGTTTTCTGCAAATTGAACAGTTTATGATGGATCCATTTTAATAACAGAAAACTCCACTGCTGTCACCACCACCACCACCACTGTCAAAATCTCCACTGTGTCCTGAATCTTGTTCTCATCCTTTAATTGTCAATTAATAAACCAAGCAACTTAGAGTATCATTTGTTTAATTACTCTAATTATTGTTTATGATATTTAAATGAATTGACATTTTCTATCTGCCTTTTTCTCTCAACAAAATTGTAACTTGTTTTCATTCACCATTTTAATTAGTCCAAATGTTTTGTTTTAGTGAATGGAATAAAATATCCAAAGCCACCTTCTGTGTGGAAAATCAAGAGTAAAGCTAGTGAAGGCATATTTAATATATTGAACACAGAATTTCCATTTATTAAAATTCCACTCATAGTGAGGGAGAAAATAATTATCTTAATTATTAATAATTTAGGACAAGAAATACAAGAGAGTCAACCCATAAAGTTTAATTCAAAATAAAGTAATAAATTAATTAAAAACAAAATGAGAGAGCAGATGAAATATTTAGCTTTCTGGTGATAACCCTAGACATATTTTAGTCTTAACAGATCTCCTCAGTGGGGCATTAAATTTTGTTAGTTCAGCTTTCAGATTTGTCTCCCCTGCCTTTCACTAAGCTAACAACGTTATCTCCTCATTCTTCACAATGGGTATAATTTTAATTAATTGATTAAGGAATGGATATTTATTGGTTCCCTAAATTGGATATAGATTAGTTTCAACATTTCATTTATAATGGTAAAATTCTTTATGCTTAACCCACACATATATTTTACATGTTTTATATACATTATTTTTTATACATCATTTCTAATATATTATTCAATAATAATAATGTTTGAACAGTCCAGTCTCTATATAAACTTATGTTAGCCTTCAAATTAGTTATTTTTGTTGTCTAAACACCAAATCAGTCCTCGTTGAACAAGCCTATAATCAAAAGTGTTCCAGTCATGACTAAACTGTTTTATTCTCTGGAACTACATTATTATCATTGTTGTTGTTGTTGCTGCTGCTGCTGCTGCTGCTGCTGTTGTTATATTTTACTTCTCGGAGCTCTCACTTGTACTTGCTCATCATCATCCCCACCACCACCACCACCACCACCACCACCACCACCACCATCATCATCATCATCATCATCATCATTGTCATCATAATCATCATCATCATCATCTTCGTCATCATCATCATCATCATCATCATCATTGTCATCATCATCATCATCATCATCATCATCATCATCATCATTATTATTATTATTATTATTATTATTATTATTATTATTGTTAAGGCAGTGATCTGGCAGAATTGTTAGCAGGCTGGACAAAACGCTTAGCACTATTTTGCCTGTTACTGCGTTCTACGATCAAATTCTGCTGAGGTTGACTTTTACTCTTTTACTTTTTTCAGTCATTTGACTGTGGCCATGCTGGAGCACCACCTTTAGTTGAGTAAATCGACCCAGGACTTATTCTTTGTAAGCCTAGTACTTATTCTATAGGGTTCTTTTACTGAACCGCTAAGTTACGGGGATGTAAACACACCAACATCGGTTGTCAAGCGATGTTGGGGGGACAGAGATACACAAACATACACACACATATATATATATACATATATATGACGGGCGTCTTTCAGTTTCCATCTACCAAATCCACTCACAAGGCTTTGGTCAGCCCGAGGCTATAGTAGAAGACACTTGCCCAAGATGCGATGTAGTGGGACTAAATCCGAAACCATGTGGTTCTTAAGCAAGCTACTTACCACACAGCCACTCCTACACCTATCTTTGCCTTTTATCCTTTCAGAGTTGATAAATTAAGTACCAGTGAAACACTGGGGTTGAGGTAACCACTCATCCTCTTTCCCAAAATGGGTGCCCTTGTGGCAAAATTTGTAACCACTATTATTATTATCATTACTATTATTATTGTTATTATTCATAGTAGTAGTAGTAGTAGTAGTGATAATGGTACTGAAAAACATGTAGATAACAGTATAAAATAATTAATCTTTTAATCAATCAATTCCTCTGTTGTAACTCTTCTTTATGCAGAGAAGGTTAGGAGTGAAAATTCTCAAAGCAAACAATATATTAAGAATTATGTTCACTTTTTTTTATTTTTCATTTTTCATTTCTCTCAAGTTATTGATTCTAATGTTAAACATACATTTTTATATATCAATATTAATTAAGATTTCCTCTTGTATTGGTAAATATTTAAACCATCTGTTTTTGATGGACAATAAAATACAAAGATAAAATACTTAACTTAAACTATATCTTCTCAGTAAATTGCCAAAGGCATTTGATGATAGCAATTGATGTGAACATAATTCTAATTTAGTTATAAAAATTTCATCTTGTTTTTATTTTTGTTTCACATCTAGTTCCTATCTTGGACATATGTTTGCCAAAGGAATTATTGAAGTGTTTTCAAAACAAATAGCCTTGTGGTTTGGTTTGTCATATTCTTTCCTCATTGAACAAGGATATTCACTTCTATTATTAGAACTGAAATTAACACCACACTGTTGGATGGCAGGTTTAGAGAATGTATGGGCCAAAACTATGCGCCCTTCCCCTCTGTTGGTCAGTTGAAGCTTAGACAGTGTCACGTGACAGTTAGCTTGTGCTAGCTGCTGGAGCCTACTGGTGAGTATTTAAAGAGAAATTTTGGAAGGATGGTCATTCGAGCTTTGAGATAATGCAAGATGAAGCCTTTCCAGTATAAATACTGTGAAATTATTTAGACAACATGGTTTTTTCAATGTTTGAAGAGAAGTCTGTACCTTAGTTTTTAATGAAATGGCGTCAGCAAGTAGCGATTCCAACTTTGAAGGTTTTACTCTTGAAAGTATTGAAAATATAAATGAAAACAAGAGTATTTTGTCCTTGGATGAATCTTATATCAATATTAGTGAATATTCGTCGGACAAGAAAGATTTTGAGAATGAAAGTGATGAAACTTGGCAACATGGTCAAAGATTACAACACCAATCACTATTCCTGATTTCACAGAAAACACTGGTCCACAACACAATTTGCCTCCTGATGCTCAACCATTGGACTATCTATTTTATTTTTACTGGAAAGTTTTTTTTGAAAATGTTACAGAGGAAACAAACAAATATGTGCAACATGTAATTTCTATTTGTGGAAGAAATGTTTCATTATACTGCGAAAATGAGAGCATTTTTCACAATCAATATTATGTATGGTGTTAAACAGCTTCCTTGACTGTGGAACTACTGGAGTCCTGATATAAGGTATGGTGATCTGTATATCTCAAGTATAATGCCGAAGATGAGATATTCAAAAATATCTCACTATTTACATTTAATTGATTCTGCTAATGCCCCCAGCAAAAACGACCCAAACTATGATCCCCTGTACAAAGTATGTCTTGTAATTGATTTACTCCTTAATAGTAATAGAACTGTGTATCTACCTGGGAAAAATATCATTGTAGATGAAGCCATGATAGGCTATAAGAGCAGAGTACATTTTTGGCAGTACATGCCTGCCAAACCCACTAAATGGGGGATCAAGTTATGAGAAGTTTGTGAATCAGATACTGGATATTGTGTAAAAGCAAAATTAACTGAGGTGGATGTCGACAGAGAAAATATTGACTTTCATAAAGTCGAAAAGATAAATGGAAGAAAAAAAGTTTGCAGACTGTGTTTACCTTTGTCTCACCTGTTAATGAACTTTTTTTACTAGATGCATTCTGTTACGTATATGAATTCATTAAATTGTATAAGAGTACATAGATAATGGTATATTGACTAATAAAAGAGTTTAGGACTTTATTTTTCAATGAAAATGTTTGAATGAAATATAGAGAAAGAATAAAATCTTGTACTGATTACACCTGTATTTTAATTAATTCAAATTAATGTACCTCATCTTGAAAAATGCAAAGTTGTTGGTGGTTGATATCTGAGATAATTTTAGTAACAAATCAAACAGATAAGATGTATTAAGAATATGAATTTTAGTGTTTATTCATAATGTTGTTTTTACACCTGTTAATTAAATTTACCTACCCATAAAAGTCAAAATTAATCAGAAAGATCAGCAAAAACCACTAGCATATAAGCACCTGTTTACAAAATTTCTAATAGGTATGTAGAAAATTAACAAAGTTACAAGTAAATATTGTGGACACCCCACTTGAACCTGAATAAATCAAAATAAATGTGAACAGATAAGTATTACATTTGACAAATTAATCTGAAAATTAAGGGGTTAATTAATCACTGATGCTTGATTTCATTGAATAGTTTACAACATGTTGCAAAGGTCATCTGGAAGGTCACTATCACAACGGTAAACATTTTAAAGAAACCTTACTTGAAATATTTCAACTCTTAAACACATATATATACACACATATAAACGCACTTGTAACTATACATTCATGAACTCCAGCACTCACAAAAACAACAGATATATAGCATATATACATAATATAGTAATAAGCACACTTGTGCATACAGGCACACACATACACACACACACACATATATATATATATACGTAATTATCTTTCAGTTTACTCCTGGTTTCTTTCCATTTTCAATTTTGCACATAATTTAATAAATTTCTGTCAATTTCTTGCTTATGCTCCTGTCTGTCCTAATTAAAAGTATTCAATAGCAGTTTCCTACCAACTCTGGCATAATGGCTTTTATTAATATTCCAACTATATTATTCAGTGAAGTTCACTATTACTTCAATCAGTTTTGTAGCTTCTTAGCACTCAAGAAGAAGAAGAAGCCTGTATATGATGTTCACTTCACCTGCTAGAGATAGCAGTCAAATTTTCCCACTGCGTCAAAATCGAATAAATATAATGAAATAGCTAAAACCTAGATATAGAACAACAGGAAAATAGATGGGATGGTTTAGGTTGGAACATAAATCAGGCAATAAAACTGTTATTATGATTACATATACCTTGCACAGCTAAGCTAGAAAAAGTAACAAAATTTTCCTTATAATAGAGTATTTTAAAAGAAGACGAAGAAGTTGTATAATGATGTTTATAAAGGTGGTGAGCTGGCAGAAACGTTAGCACGCTGGGCGAAATGCGTAGCCGTATTTCGTCTGCCGTTACGTTCTGAGTTCAAATTCCGCCGAGGTCGACTTTGCCTTTCATCCTTTCGGGGTCGATAAATTAAGTACCAGTTACGCACTGGGGTTGATGTAATCGACCTAATCCGTTTGTCTGTCGTTGTTTGTCCCCTCTGTGTTTGGCCCCTTGTGGGTAGTAAAGAAATATATAATGATGTTTATGTATATTAAAAACTATATAAATAAAATGTGCTAAGGGAAATAACTCAAATGAATGACTGACATTAACTTAGTAACATAAGTTAAAGTGTAGTGTCCT
>NC_043005.1:54538584-54551084 GCF_006345805.1 Octopus sinensis | reverse complement strand
TATCATGCTGAAGATTTCTAAAAAGAATGAAATAGTGATAAACAACAAGAAACTGTAAGAACTTTGTAATAGATAAAAATATTTAAAAAAACTTAAATATATTGTGAGTGGGTGGTTATCTCCCTTGTATGAATAACTATAGCCACAGGGAACCAAATGTACAGTATCTTTTTATATATAATACTATTTGCATCATTTATTATTTTATTATTTGTATCATTTTATATTGATATTTTATTATTTATATTATTTATTACTTTTTTTACAAGCATTATATAATGGATACTGTTTTGAAGATAGAAAATAGGATAAATGTTTTTGTTCTGACTTCTTGCAATTTGAGTTCAATTTCTGATGAGGTCAGCTTTACTTTTCATTTATTTGAGCTTGATAAAGTAAATCACCACTCCAAAACGGAACTGCAAGATCATTAAACTGCATACCCTGCTATATTTGTTCTGGCTCTTTGTGTCTGAGTTCAAATCCTGCCAAGAACTTCTTGGTATCACAGACTTCCTTCATCACCCATATTAATACCACCATCTGGTTCTTGGTTGCCTTTAGTAGAGTCTACTCTGTTTCAATCATCTGGGTTAGGTCTCTTGTTTGAGGGCACATCCCACTTCCTCCCTCTCATCGGTATTGATCCTTGCTTCTCCTTTGAATAATATCAGTGACATGGAGCAAGAAAACACACAAGCATTGTCAACTGTTGGGCTTCTATAAAAAATATTTCTTGGTCTCTGCTCCAGGAAAGAACTTTCCAGGTGCAAATATATGGATGGTCAGCCCTGACTGACGAAGTATTGAGAATGATAATCAGAAAGGTGACATCAGTGGAATTTGACCCCAAAACAGAGAGGGAACAGAACAACTAATGCAATTTGCTCTAACAATTCTGCCAGTTATAGAGTGCAGGAGTGGCTGTGTGGTAAGTAACTTGCTTACCAACCAGATGGTTCCTGGTTCTCATCCCACTGCATGGCCCCTTAGGTGAGTGTTTTCTACTATAGCCTTGAGCCGACCAAAGCCTTGTGAGTGGATTTGGTAGACGGAAACTGGAAGCAGCTTGTTTATATATATATATATATATATATGTATGTGTGTGTGTTTATGCCTCCCTCAACTTAGCAGTGCAACAAAAAAGACTGAAAGAATAAGTACTAGGCTTACAAAGAATAAGTCCTGGGTTGATTAATTCAACTAAAAGAAGTGCTCCAGCATGTCCACAGTCAAATGACTGAAACAATTAAAAGAATAAAAGAATTGGCCACACTGGAACGATATCTTGTATTATTGGCTTCCTTAGGAGCACAGTGTAAAAATTTAAATAAACACCTACTTTTCTATTATAGGCATAGGAGTGGCTGTGTGGTAAGTAGCTTGCTTACCAACCACATGGTTCCAGGTTCTCATCCTACTGCCTGGCAGCTTGGACAAGTGTCTTCTGCTATGGCCTTGGGTTGACCAAAGCCTTGTGAGCGGATTTGGAAGATGGAAACTGAAAGAAAGCTTGTCGTATATATGTGTGTGTGTGTGTGTGTGTATATATGTTTGTGTGTCTGTGTTTATCCCCCCACCATCACTTGACAACTGATGTTGATGTGTTTACATCCCCGTAACTCAGTGGTTTGGCAAAAGAGACTGATAGAATAAGTACCAGGATTTCAAAGAATAAGTACTGGGGTCGATTTGTTCAACTAAAGGCAGAGCTTCAGCAAGGCCACAGTCAAATGACTGAAACAAATAAAAGAATAAAAGAATAAAATACTGGTTTCCAATTTTTGCACAAAGCCAGCAACTTCGAGAGCCATAATAAGTTGATTACATTGACCTCAATGCTCAACTGGTACTTATTTTATCGATTCCAAAAGGACAATAGACAAAGTTGACCTTGGCAGAATTTGAACTCAGAATGTAAAGTCAGATGAAATGCCACAAAACATTTTGTCCATCATTCTAACAATTCTGCCAGCTGACCACCTTTTAGTATCATAAAATGTTGGTTTCCCAACATATGCAGAAGTCATCAAATTTGAAAGAAGGGCAAAGTAAGTCCTCCTAGAACTCATAAAATTCATAAAGTTGGCTATCCAGTTTCCATGGAACATAAGTGACTGAGATCACAACATTCACTATAAACAAAATACAAGTTGATTGCAGGGTTACTTATTTATGGCTGTGTAGACCAGAGAAGTGTGAAATGTAGTGCCTTGCTTAATGCATTGCCTAGTCTAGGAATTGAAACCATAATCTTACAATCATGAATGCAACACTCTTACAATAAGGCCACTAAAATTATTAAGTTAAAGCTAGTTTGTGTATAATAGTGGAGCATTCAATGATGGAGTGATTTGATCAGCATAGAAGAGTTAAATATTATTGATTGTAAAATTTGTTTGTGTGTGTGTGTGTGCATTCGTGTGCCTGTGTATGTTTGTTTTTGTGTTTGTCTTTGTCTCAAAACATTGCTTGACAACTTGTGGTGGTTTGTTTACATACCCACTACTGAACAGTTTGGCAAATGAAGACCAATGAAATAGGAACCGGACTTAACAAAAGGAGTGCTGAGGTTGATTTGTTTGATTAAACCCTCCAAGATAGTGTTCCAGCATGGCCACAGTCCGATGACCTAAACAAGTAAAAGAAAAGATATATATGTGATAAGCCTACCAATTAAAAAGCATGGTCCAGTACACGGAAGAATTGAATTAATATAGATTCTCTAGAACCTTAAAATATATTTTTAAAATATCCACCACATTCCTAGATATAGCAGCCAATACTCTGACACATTGCTGGTCTCTACAGAAGCTCTACAGAGGCTCTACAGAAGCTTCCTCATTAGCTCACATGGCAGGTCTTGTAGGACCAAATAGCAGGTTCTCCGAGCAAGACGTTTATGTAGCCTGGCTCATTACTTTGTTTTCGTCATCATGGCCCAAACCACTCTGGAGTATTGCCTTCTCTTAATCTATTGTTTCTTTATTTCTGCCAACTGCGACAGTTCTGTATAATAATAGATAAATAATATATTGATGGCAATAAAAATGATATGATAATAATACTTGCGGCTAATTTTATTAATGTTGGTTGATGTTTACAAGGATATATACATATATATATATATACATATATATATATTGCATTGCTAACGTCAATAATTATGTATGTGTATGTGTGTGTACATACATACATACATACATACATACATACATATATATATATATATATATATATATACACACATGTATGTATATCTATATATATATACATATATATATACATATATACATATATATATATATATATATACATATATATACATATATATATATACATATATATACATATATAAATATATATACATACATATATATATATATGTATATATACATATATATATGCATATATTTATATGTATGCATATGTATATAGGCATATGTGTACATATATGCATTCTTATACACATACAGATATATACATATGCATATATGTGCATATATATGCATATACATATATGTATATCTATATCAATATTTTTCTCTATGTGTGTGTGTGTTTGTGCACATATATACGTTCCTTATGCGAGTGCGTATGTATGTGTTACATGTGTCAGGCTATATACGCACTCATCTGTGTACATGTATGTGTTTCTGTACCAATGATAACATCAGCTGCACTGTCTGTTGTTGCTAGTAGCAGTGACATCAACAACATCAGTAGATTAAATAGAAGGGCGAAAGACAAACAAATCTGAATTTACAAGTGAATCGTCCAATTGATTGGTGATATTAAAAGGCCTTTATTAATTATGGAAGATGTTTCTATAGTTGGATGGGTTCTGTTAGTTCTGGATGAGCAAAGTTCTGGCAAAAAGAATGTTTTCCACTGACCTACAAACACAACACTCTAGTTATATTTGATGCTTTTGACTTATGATACTCTTGGCATAACCTAGTTTTTCTAGTAATAATCTCTCTGTTGGCTTTAAATATTATTATTGTTATTATCACAAAAATAATAATTGTTGTTGTTGTTATTAATATTATTGTTGTTGTTGTTGTTGTCATTATTCTTATTATTATTATTATAATGGCCTAGTGGTAAGGGTGTTGCAATCATGATTGTGAGGTCTTGGTTTCAATTCCTAGACCACATGGTGCATTGTGTTCTTGTTATTCTTCTTATTATTATAATGGCTTAGTGGTTAGGGTGTTGCAAACATGATTGCGAGGTCCTGGTTTCAATTCTAAGACCAGGTGGTGCTTTGTCTTTCTTGTCGCTATTCTTCTTCTTATTATTATAATAATAGGGTTTTGCAGTCATGATTGAAAGGTCCTGGTTTCAATTCCTAGACCAGGTGGTGCATTGTGTTCTTGTTCTTCTTCTTATTATTATAATGGCCTAGTGATTATGGTGTTGCAGTCATGATTGTGAGGTCCTGGTTTCAGTTCCCAGACCAGGTGGTGCTTTTTGTTCTTGTCGTTATTTTTATTATTATTATTATAATGGCCTAGTGGTTATGGTGTTGCAATCATGATTGAAAGGTCCTGGTTTCAATTCCTAGTCCAGGTGGTGCATTGTGTTCTTGTTATTCTTCTTCTTATTATAATGGCCTAGTGGTTATGGTGTTGCAATCATGATTGCAAGGTCCTGGTTTCAGTTCCCAGACCAGGTGGTGCTTTTTGTTCTTGTCGTTATTTTTATTATTATTATTATAATGGCCTAGTGGTTATGGTGTTGCAATCATGATTGTGAGGTCCTGGTTTCAATTACTAGACCACGTGGTGCATTGTGTTCTTTTTGTTCTTCTTCTTATTATTATAATGGCCCAGTGGTAAGGGTGTTGCAATCATGATTGCAAGGTCCTGGTTTCAATTCCTAGACCAGGTAGTGCATTGTATTCTCGTTATGCTTTTTCTTATTATTATAATGGCTTAGTGGTTAAGGTGTTGCAGTCATGATTGCGAGGTCCTGGTTTCAATTCCTAGACCAGGTGGTGCTTTTTGTTCTTGTCGTTATTTTTATTATTATTATTATAATGGCCTAGTGGTTATGGTGTTGCAATCATGATTGTGAGGTCCTGGTTTCAATTACTAGACCACGTGGTGCATTGTGTTCTTTTTGTTCTTCTTCTTATTATTATAATGGCCCAGTGGTAAGGGTGTTGCAATCATGATTGCAAGGTCCTGGTTTCAATTCCTAGACCAGGTAGTGCATTGTATTCTCGTTATGCTTTTTCTTATTATTATAATGGCTTAGTGGTTAAGGTGTTGCAGTCATGATTGCGAGGTCCTGGTTTCAATTCCTAGACCAGGTGGTGAATTGTGTTTTTGTGTGAAACACTCTGTTTCACATTGTTCTGTATGTGCGTGTGCATAGTACGTCTAATGCATAGTGCACTGTACATATATTCAGAAAATAGATTTGATGGAGAGAGGAAGCTAAGGTATAGCTCATATATTTGATCACCATAGAAAAATCATATGTGCAGGTTGTGTGGCATAAGCTGAATATGCATGTGTTGTCTTTGATGGGAAAGTTCACTATTATTATCATTATCATTATTGTTTGTATTATTGAGTGAGAGAGCAGTGCATGCCATCAAAGTGACACTGGGGTAAAATATGCGAAACCAAGTATACACATTATCACTAGCCATCTCATAAGGGTACACAACGTGTATGCCATGACCATATCTGCATAACATAATCATTTCATATCAAGATAAACAGTGCATGACCTTGCAGGTGGGGCCCAGTTAGAATTTTCTCTAGGTTGAGTAGCCATCCCACTCGAAAGGTTAAGAGTTGTTTAAGGATGATGGATGAAACACTCATATTTACAGAGGTAAATTTTTCAAACCCCAAAGAATTTCTCTCATCACTTGCTTGTGATCAGTGATGCACATATCGTCAGCCACCGAGGGGCATGCTCAACTGGTTACGGTCAAACAAATGACAAGCAAATCTGTGGTACAGGGCTGAATATTTGCAGTATTATCATTATCATTCTTCTTCTTCTTCTTCTTCTTCTTCTTCTTCTTCTTCTTCTTCCCCCTCCTCCTCCTCCTCCTCCTCCTCCTCCTCCTCTTCTCTTCTTCTTCTTCTTCTTCTTCTTCTTCTTCTTCTTATTGAGTGAGAGAGCAGTGCATGCTATCAAAGTGACACTGGGGTAGAATATATGAAGCCCAGTATACCCATCATGACTACTTGTCTGATAAGGGTACACAAAGAACATGCACCACAACCATATGTGTGTGACGTGGTGATCTCATATCAAGATAAACAGCACATGACCTGCAGGTAGGGCCCCATTAGACTTTTTGTCAGGTTGAGTAGACTATCTCACTCAAATGGTCCCTGAATAAGGTTTGTTTAAGGATGTTGTACAAAACTCCCATGTTTCCAAAGTGAATTATCCAAACCCCCAAAAATTCCTCTCAACACATAGCTATGATGCTCCTCCACTACTTCTGCTAGTGATCAGAGAAGCACATATTGTCAGCCACTAAGGGACATGGTCAACTGGTTAAGGTCAAACAACTAACAAGCAAATCTGTAGTATTGAGCAGAATATTTGCTGTGACCTTTCTTTTATATCAAAGCAAAACAATGTACATGATAACACTTCTAATTAATTAAGATCAGAGGACATGAGAGCCACTGTCTCATTCTGCATTTGAGTGTATTATTATTATTCAGCAGTCTTATTTTTATATCATACTTTCACTTCACTATCGAGTGCAGCTCTGTGTGCCTTGGGTATGTGTTGTGATTTGCTGTGATGCTGTATTGAAAGTGTTTTGTGTAGAATGTGTGCAGTGCCCGGTAGTGCAATTTTCTGTATGTTATATATATTTGTAAGTCCTGGTGTTTTTGTTATGAATTTGTCTGAATATTTTTTTATCATACCTAATGCACCTATATGATAGGAATTGTTTCTGTTTAAAGATTCCACATTATCATCATCATCATGATCATCATCATCATCATCCTTATTATTATTATTATTATTATTATTATTATTATTATTATTATTATTATTTTCAATCTATAGATATGTGTACTCTTTTATCCTTTTCACTGGTCTTAGTTTCTGAAGTGTGGCCATGCTGGGAGACTGTTTTCAAGTACTTCTTTGTTTGATTATATTGCCTCTCCAATAATTTGCTAGTGTATGCTCTTTCGCAATCTCTATTTATCAAATGGATGGATATATATATATATATATATATATATATATATATATATATATATATATGTGTGTGTGTGTGTGTGTGTGTGTATGTCTGTGCTTGTCCCCCTAGCATTGCTTGACAACCGATGCTGGTGTGTTTACGTCCCCGTCACTTAGCAGTTCGGCAAAAGAGACTGAAAGAATAAGTATGGGCTTACAAAGAATAAGTCCCGGGGTCGATTTGCTCGACTAAAGGCGGTGCTCCTGCATGGCCACAGTCAAATGACTGAAACAAGTAAAAGAATAAAAGAATAAAAGAAATACATATATATGTATATATATATATATATATATATATATATATATATATATATATATTTCAAAACAAGAGTGAAAGAAAGCTAAACTTCCTTATCAATTTTCCACATGCTTCTGCCTGGCAGCAAATTCAAATATACATATATAAAAAAACACAGAGGGAGATAGAAACGACGATTTCCTTGCATATTGAAAAGAATAGATGCTTTAATGAAGCATCTATAATTCACCTTGAAACAAAAAAATCTGTCAGCAGGTGAGACAAACAGAATAATTTTAAAAGAATTACTGTAAGTTAATAGTGTACTATAGTTTTGGGTTTAACTTACCACCTAAATAAATTAATAAAAAATAAAATTAATTTAATTTAAATTTCTCAAGTATGACGTTCTTCACCACTATCCTTTCAAGTTTTAGCTTTCTTTCACACTTGTTTTGAAATAATTTTATCCCTTGAAATTCGAATGGGTGCAGATGAATACGATAATATTTTAAAAATTATTCCTATTTTTTTTTTTTTTGTAAATATGGAGGGATAGTCCTGAAGGAGGTCGTACTTGACAGATTTAAATTAAATTAATGTTTTAGAAATTAATTTATTTAATTTGTGAGTTAAACACAAAACTAATAGTATGCTATTAACTGACAGTAATTAAAACATAATTAGTCTGTTCATCTTGCCTGCTGACAGCTTTTTTATGTATCAAAGTGAACTATATATGTTTCATTAAAGCATTTATCTTTCAACATGCATGGAAATAGTCTCTCTGTCTCTCTGTCTCTCTCTCTCTCTCTCTCTCTCCCTCTCTCTCTCTCTCTCTCTCTCTCTCTCTCTCTCTCTCTCTCTCTCTCTCTCTCTCTCTCTCTCTCTATATATATATATATATATATATATATATATATATATATATAGTGAAGGCACATGGCTCAGTGGTTAGAGCATCGAGCTTATGATCGTGAGGTTGTGAGCTCAAATCCTGGACCAGGCTGCGTGTTGTGTTCTTGAGCAAGACACTTTATTTCTTGTTGCTCCAGTTCACTCAGCTGTAGAAGTGAGTTGCAATGTCACTGTGCCAAGCTGTATTGGCCCCTTTGCCTTTCCCTTGGTTAACATCAGTGGTGTGGAGAGGGGAAGCTGGTATGCACGGGCAACTGCTGGCCCGGACTTGTGCCTGTTACGGTAACTTTCTAGGTGCAATCCCATGGTCAGTCATGACCGAAGGGGGTCTTAGCATATATATATATATATATGTGTTTTTAAAATGATAAGTGTGAAAAAACTGAATATTAATTTGATTTAATATCAATTTAAAACCAGTGTTCTAGCATATAGAAAAATCTGAAGATTCAGAAAAATTATTATTACATACATATAAGAGGGATGACCCTCTCATATATATATATATATACATATGAGAGGGAAACCACTATGTGGATGCCCTTATGCTAGAAGTAGATCTGCTATGGTCTTACCACTAAGAAATGTTCTCAAGAAAAATTCAGCAAACAACCAAAATGTAATCGAGCAGCTCAAACAGGTACCACAGAGGTGGCTGGTTTCACACTCCCTTTATTCAGGCATAACCAATCAACTTCTCTCTCCCAATCTTGTTACCCTTTTTGTTATTTCGCCATTCTTAACTTCACATAAATCACCTTACCCAATCCTTTCTTATCAGAGTCTTGATCCCACTGGGATCTTTTTCTTGCACATGTCTTCCTGATAGGTGTTGGCCTGTCTAGCATGCTAACGTTTCAGCAAGCTCGCTGTCTTAAAAGAAAGATATGTTTAATGAATAAAATTGTTTTGGAATTGCTGTTTTTTCTTTTACAGCTAAGTGTGTTGACTAACAACACTAATTGCTCACCTGTGAGCTTACTCACTCAACCATTGTAATTATAACTTTCTCATTGTCATCATCACCACCAGCGGCAATAGCACCACCATTACCATTATTGACCACTGACCACTATCACCACCACCACCACCACCACCCACTACCACTATCACTCTCATGCTCAGCCACACCGCATGATCATGACCACAATGGCATTGCCACAGAGAGTGGCCATTGACACTCATTGCAGCAGCTACTTGTTGGGTTTGTTTCTCAGACAAACTGCTGTTAAACCAATTTTGGGCAGGGAAATGGTAGTGTGAGGTCCAAGAACACCTGAAGTCTTAACAGTGACAGGTACAAACTGAGAGCAGTTGGTCAGACCCCTGTATCTATTTACTTTTCTCTTCTCTGCATTATAGAAGGCAATACCTGAGTTTGCAACCAATGCAGTGAGATTGGAGAACGTGTCACTGCATGTCACATCACAGATTAGGGATCTGCCTCCCTCATATGGAAAGAGAGTTATTCCACCGGAGTAATTACCATCCCCATAATCAGGACCAACTAGCTTCAATTGTGATAGGAAACCAGCTGGATCAAGGCCTCTTCTGAACTGGGCTGCTGATGTTATATTTCAAGGGTCACACTATTACAACCATTTTTTTACCATATAACTCTTCAGTCAATTCTTCATTAGATCAATTCTTCATTAGATCATGTTATTTATGCAGTAGATTTTCCTCAGATAGGTATCCATTACATAAAAAGTTTTAGTCTTATTCATGTTCCCTTTTACCAATTGCCCATATTCTGAAATGTACATAAAGAAGTATTTTATGCTCTGTCTGTCTGTCTGTCTGTCTTTCTCTGTCTCTCTCTTTCTCTTTTTCATATGCCTTGCTAACAAGTGTCAATACTTTTTTTATGCCACAGTTTGAAGTTTCATGATTTTTCTCAGAAAAGATACATCAGTGGTCCCTTTTACCAACTGCCCATATTCTGAAATGTACATAAAGAAGTATTTTATGCTCTGTCTGTCTGTCTCTGTCTCTCTGTCTCCTATTCTCTCTCTCTTTTTCATATGCCATGCTAATCAGTGTCAATGCTTTTTTATGCCACAGTCTGAAGGTTCATGATTTTTCTCAGAAAAGATACATCAGTGGTTTCCAATTGTATTCTAATGGTTTATTTGCTGTTACTTTGCAGTCTCCTGTTCTCCTGAGTTTACACGTGAAGCATTGGACCTATTTCATCCTAAGGTTGGGAGATTGGTATACACATCTTCAGAGTATGGCCACATACCAGTAGACCTGTACAGTTCCAGACACTCCTCTAAGTCTCATATTCTTTAACCTAACAGGCCCCAACATTGGGCCCCATGAACCAGGTTCATGCAAACAGTTTCTCCACAAACTTGTTGGATCATTCACTATAAACCTCACCAATGCTAGTGTCATGTAAAAAGCACTCAGTCCACTTCATAAGGTGGTTGGCATTAGGAAGAGCATCAAGCTGTAAAAACCATGCCAAAACAATGAAATCTGACACAGCCTTCTGCTTTGCCTGCTCCTGTCAAACTGTCCAACACATGCCAACATGGAAAACAGACGTTAAATGATGATGAGGATGATGATGAAGATGATGATGAATAGAGGGGACCTGTCTTCTTCTTGTCTTGAGACAGCATTCACCCGGGGTGGGTTGAGCTGGCTTCATTCATCCTCAATGCTGCATCTCTCACAAACACCAACCAGACCTGGCGATTTGAGGCTAACGACCGCGTGATCTCCAACCACACCTTATTCCAGCGGCAAATGCCATAGATATGGGGGCCTAGGTTGGGTTCCAGATCAGCCTTGACTGCCATCAGATAGGTTTTTCGTTGTCCACCACATCGCTTTTGCCAACCCTGAAGGGGAGCTGGGGCAATTGCTTCGTAGATGAATTCTCTGAAGCAATTGCTCCTACTCCCCTGGAGAGTAGGGGGGGTGTGACTAGGAGTAATTCAACACTTCTTAATACACCTGAATTTTTGAACTGGTGCCTACCCAAACAGATGCAGTTTTGATGTTGTGTCCAAGACAGACATTGCTGTTCTAGAATCCAATATCAGTCACAAGACTGTGTTTGTTTTGAAGATGTATTATTATCTACAAAGCTGGTTGGTATTAGTGCGTATGGTCAATTTATCTTCTACAATCACAAATGATTGACCAAATCTTTGTAACTGCTTTAAGCATTAGAGCTGCTTGCTTAGCAATTAATAAGATTCCTTTGTTTTTGACAGACTGCTGAGTCGGTTTACATTTCTTGATAGGATTGTCATTCAGAAATACAAAGTAATATTTACAGACACTCTCCTTATCAGGATTAAGGATGGAATCAAATGAGAAAATATTTAATATTAAATTAATTGAAATCGTATAAATATCAAGAGATAGAATAGGATATTTGTGAAAACGAAAGTGAAGCGGAGTAATTAAGATTTTCAAACTAATTGAACAGTAAAGACAATCAGTGTTAGAATTTCTGTCTCGTTATTGGATTCAGGAATTCTGTTAAACGGCTTTAATGAAACTACTAATATAGCCATTTCAGTATGCATGCTTGTGCACGTGTATGTGTGTGTGTGTGTCTTTGGTCATTAGAATGTATGAGATTGTAGAATATAAAATAAAATTTTAAAAAACAAAAAAAACAAAACAAATCACAGGAATCAAAATAGTCATTCTCTGCTTGCTTGTAATCTTCATTTCCCTGGTTTATCATTCTTTGAATGAAATATATGAAGACTGTGATTCTTCATTGGTATGGAGTGGTGTGGAGTGTTATGAAGAGGGACGATGTTGGGTGGAAGAGTACGGGAGCAGTATGGGAGTTGTGTGGGTATGGGAGGTGTGGGTGA
Source organism: Octopus sinensis (assembly GCF_006345805.1). Classification (NCBI taxonomy): domain Eukaryota; kingdom Metazoa; phylum Mollusca; class Cephalopoda; order Octopoda; family Octopodidae; genus Octopus; species Octopus sinensis. The sequence continues at coordinate 54,538,838 of NC_043005.1, read as the reverse complement.
TGTGGAGCAGTGTAAATTGGAGTGGAGGTCTGATACGAACAGGATCGGTTGTGGTTTAGCCTGTAATGGGATGTGGTGGGGAGAAAAATAGCGTCGATTGGTGTGGTGTGGTGTGCTGGGAGGTGGGGTGATGTGGAATCTCATGTAGATAATCCTCTTCTTCTTCTTCTTCTTCATCTTTCTCTCCTCCACTCCACTCCACTTCCTCCTCCTCCTCTTCATTATTGTGATGGTCATTAATGTCATCATCATCA
>NC_043005.1:54531084-54533584 GCF_006345805.1 Octopus sinensis | reverse complement strand
GGATTGATCCAGTATTAGACAAGGATTTGGATTATTTTTCTGGTTTTTTTTAATTAATTTTTGAGAACGGTCAGGTTCATTTTTAGTATTCTCGTTTGTGAGAGCAGCTGAGTTTATTTCAGATTTTTAAAATTATCTCTGGCTAACTGTTGAAAGGATGTTGGTCTTGCCTGAGGGGAGGTTTGGACACTCTGAGTGCTCTTGTTATTATTATTATTATTGATATTATTATTATTATTATTATTATTATTGATATTATTATTATTATTATTATTATTCAGTAGTTTTATTTTTATAGCGTGCTTTCACTTGACTACCGAGAACAGTTCTGTGTGCCTTAGGTATGTGCTGTGATTTGTTGTGATGCTCTGATGGTTATTGTATGGAAAGTGTTCTGCATAGGATGTGTGCAGTGCCTAGTAGTGCAATTTTTTGTATGTTATATGTGTTTGTAAGTCCTGGTGTTTTTGTTATGTATTTGTCTGAATATTTTTTTATCATGCCTAATGCACCTACTATGATAGGAATTGTTTCTGTGTTTAGATTCCACATTCTGGTTACCTCTATTTCCAGGTCTTTGTATTTTGAAAATTTTCTCCATTTCTTTTAGAGACATGTTGTCATCTGCCGGTATGAATACATCAATTAGAAAACATTTTTTTTCTTCATGATCTCTAACAACTATATCTGGTCTGTTAGCCTTAATTCTCTATCTGTGTGTATCGGCATATCCCAGAGTATGGTTTGCTTTCTCGTTTTCTGTGACTTTTCCTGGTGTGTGCCTATACCATCGTTTTTTGTTGTTATTCCATAATGTTGGGATAGCTTTCCAGTGTGTAGGTTTCCAACTCGTCGATGTCTGTGAATATATTCTTCTTAGCCAAGACTGGGCAGCCAGAGCATTGATTTATTGTTTCTTGTCCATCTCCACATATTCTGCAGTTACTTGTATATTTTCTTTTCATTACATGTTTTTGGTAATTCTGGTGGGGGAGGCTTTGGTCTTGTGCTGCAATTAAAAATCCCTCTGTTCTGCTTTGAGTCCTGCTTCTCAACCATTGCTGGGATTTTTTCTTTGTCTATTCTTTGCGTTTAGTTTAGTCCAGTATTTACCAAAAAGGGGTTTTCTTGCCATTGTTTATCATGGTTCGTTGCTGTTCTATTTTTAGTTTGGATTCATTTGTTTTATAGCTTTTGTTGTTTCTTCATCTTCTTCTTCTTCTTCTTCATATTTATTAGGTGGTATGATTTCTTGTTTGTATTTGTCAGCTTCCTTAAAAACTGAGAACAGTTTTTTGTTTTGCTCGTGTTTTGCCATTATTATTATTATTATTATTATTATTATTATTATTATTATTATTATTATTATTATTATTATTATTTTTATTATTATTATTTTTATTATTATTATTATTATTATTATTCTTGTGTATAATGTGACAAGCTAGCAGAACCGTTACCATTTCTGGACAAAACACTTAGCAGCATGTCTTCCAGTTCCTTATGTTCTGAGTTCAAATTCCACTGAAGTCGCCTTTGCTGTTCATACATTCAGGTTTGATTAGACAGTGGAATAACCAAAGACCTACTAGTTGTAATCATCTCATCTTTTTTAGTTTTGTTATAAACACAGCATGCTCAGACCTACATAATTCAATATATGCATTTTCTTTTCAAAATGATAGTGAGTGATTTACAAGAGATTTGTCTGTCATTTCTAGTAGAGCAAGCCACTAATTCACTACATAGCATGTTTCTTGAAAATGATAAAGCGTGAGTTGAGGGACATTTAGCTGCTATTTCTAGGAGATTGACCAACCACAGATGGTAGGATGTAAATGGCAAGGATATTTGGTTGATATTTCTAGAAGCTTGATCTGCTATACAGAGGTCTTTCTTTAAAAGAATAATGATATAAATTTCATCTTCTTTCTTTTACTTGCTTCAGTCATTAGACTGTGGCCATGCTGGGGCACTGCCTTGAAGAATTTTTCAGTTGAATAAATCAACCCCAGTAATATTATATCATATATATTATATATAATATATATATATAGGTGTGTGTGTGTGTGTGTATGTGTGTGTGTGTGGGGTGTGTGTGTGTGTGTGTGTGTGTGTGTATATATATATATATACATTTTAAGCCTGTTACTTATTTTATTGTACTCTTTGCTGAACCACTAGTTATGGGAAAGTAAACAAACCAACACTGGTTGTCAAGCAGTGATAAGAGACAAACATACATAAAATAAAGACACACACACAATATATATATATATATATATATATGATGGGCTTCTTTCAGTTTCTGTCTACCAAATCCACTCACAAGGATTTCGTCAGCCTGAGGCTATAGTGAGGCTATAGTAGAAGACACTTGCCTAAGGGGCCATGCAGTGGAACTGAATCCAGAACTATGTGGTCTGGGAAGCAAGCTTCTTACCACACAGTTACGCCTGTACCTATATATGTGGAGAAAATTTAGCTACTCTTTGTAGCA
>NC_043005.1:54456084-54526084 GCF_006345805.1 Octopus sinensis | reverse complement strand
TTAACTGAATATTTACATGCTATTATTTAGCATTACCTGTTTCAAGATCCACTGTTCCAAAATAGAATTATTATGCAGTTATGAAATTTCCTTGAAATTATTAGCTTCCACTTCTTTTGACATCAAAGAGGAGTTCATCAGCTTAAAACTGCAGAGGAAGAAGTTATACTTTTACCATTTACAGCAATAGTTTAGAGCAGTGGTCCTCAACCAGGGTCCAAATGAACCCTGGGGGTCCATATGAGATTTTGTTGTCAAAATTTATGTACAATACATTGGCTGTACTTCTACAATACACAAAATATTCTAACAATTTTTTAATATAATTTTTAATGATATCTAATTATAAAAATAGGCGCGGGAGTGTCTGTGTGATAAGTAGCTTGCTTACCAACCACATGATTTCAGGTTCAGTCCCACTGCGTGGCACCTTGGCCAAGTGTCTTCTACTTTAGCTTCAGCCAACCAAAGTCTGTCTTTGTGTCTGTGTTTGTCTCCCACCACCACTTAACAGCCAGTGTTTGTGTGTTTGTGTCCATGTAACTTACTAGTTCAGCAAGGGAGACTGATAGAATAAGACCTGAAGTTGATTTGTTTGACTAAAGCCCTTCAAGGCAGTGCCCCAGCATGGCCACAGTCAAATGACTAAAATAAGAAAATGGTGAAAGATAATATATATATATAAATTCAGCAAAATTTAAATTCAGATGAATATGGTACTTAAGTTAAAGGCACCAGAATTTGGTATGGTATTATCTATATACATCAAATGGGGTGGATTATTATATATATATATATATATATATATATATATATATATATACATATATATATATATACAGATATATCTTTTACTTGTTTCAGTTATTTGACTGTGGCCATGCTGGAGCACTGCCTTTAGTTGAGCAAATTGACCCCAGGACTTATTCTTTGTAAGCCAAGTACTTATTCTATTGGTCTCTTTTGCCAAACTGCTAAGTTACAGGGACCATGTTGTTCACAAGCAAGCTACTTACCACACAGCCACTCCTACACCTATATATATATATATATATATATATATAAAATGGTTCCCCAATCCTGCTGAACATGGGTATTTGAGGTATTACAAATAGTATGAGCCCAACATACCTGTGTTCAAAGACATCCTAGCTATGATCAATTCATTGATGTCTTCACTTGTTTAATGTTTCCGTATTTAACCTAACTGTATTTCAAAGTAAGTGTTGTAAGTGATGATGATATATACACACATTTATGTATATATATATATATATATATATATATATATATATATATATATATATATATGTATGTATAGGGAGAATTCACAAAAACACAAAAGATGAAGACAGGTATTGTAGACAACAAACAGATGTATTAGTATAAAGCTCGGGAATTGCAAAAGTCTTTAACGTCTCGAGCATACTCTCTTCCACAGAAAGGAACACGGAAAGAAAATAAAGAATGTGGAGTGACTAGTGATCTATCATGGTGAATGCCAGACAAAGGGGTCACAGAAGAGAGCTAGGGAGAAGGGGAGATAATAAAGTAGTGGTGATCCTAAAACAATGGTACGTGTGCGTGTATATAAGAGAGTTTGTATATGCGTGTGGAAGAGGGCTGGTGATCTTGGCGTGTGTGTGTGTGTGTGTATGTGTAGGTGAGAAAATGTGGGGTCTGGGAAGTGGTTAGTGCTGATGTGTGTGTGGTTGTGTGTTGTGATGTGATGTGTTGTGTGGTATGGTGGTGTAAGGTGTAATGGTGTGTGGAGTGGTGTGATGGTGTTGGAAGGTGGGGGAGGCGAGACTGGGGAAAGCAAGGGTGGGGTGGATTAGGTTGAGAGTGGTGGTGGAGGTGGGGTATATGGGAGTGGATGTAAGGAATGGGGTATATATATACACACACACACACACACACACATATATACATATTTAACATCTGTACGCACATACACACACACATGCACATAAATAAATACACACTTATATATATATATATATATATATAGTGATATACAGCTAATCATGTGTATGTGTGGTTTTGTGTTATAAGAACCACAACTCTTATGTAAGTAGAAAGAAAGCTATATCACATCTATTTAATTAATAATAATAATAATGATAATAATAATAATAATAATAATATAATAATAATAATAATAATATAATAATAATAATGATAATAATGATAATAATAACAACAACAATAATCTTTTTTATTTTTTTACCTCTACTCAATTGTTAAAACACCAGTCAAGATTATCTTAGAAGATACAAAATCTTAAAATATGATTATCAAAAATGAAATATATTTGACAATTCTTTCTGTTATTTGGAATTGCCTACCTTTCTAATGGAAGATTTGATTAAAAGTTATGAAAAGTCTTCAAGAGAAACACATAAATGCATCCATCTATCCATACATACACACACACACATATGTATATACATTTACTCACACGTACATACATACATACATACATACATACATATATACATATATATATATATATATATATATATATATATATATGTATTTACTCACACGTACATATATCTTCAAATATTTCTTTCTCCCAATTCATTTCAATGTGGTGTCTATATAATATAAAACAAAGAAACAAGACCATCATGTTATATACGTTGTCTACATTTTTTTTCTTCTTGTCTTCGAAATTCTTTTGTTATTATTTCTTTCATGTTTATACTCCATAGAACAAGAGCCAGTCTTTAATACCATATAAGTATGTGTGACTTTTGCTATGTACTTATGCATGCTTTTGTTTGTTTTTTTTTAATATTTGATCTTTTTTTGTTTCTTTTTCTTCCTTTTTTTTTTTTTTTTGGTTTCATGAGATGGAAGAAGTGAAATCAGAAACGGGACGCTGGAACAAATGAAGAAGCTGTATTAATGCTCATTGTCATTGAAGAATATCATATAGACAATAAATGTATATATATATATATCCAAAAGCCCAAGAAGAAAAAAAGTTGCGAAAATGCGAAAAAATTTGAAATTAGAAAATCTACCAGATCATTTTCCATTATGAATTGAATTACATGTGTATATTAATTCATATTTTTCAGTATATATATATAATATACATATATATATATATATATATATGTATATATATATATATATATATATATATATATATTATATATGTATATATATGTATGTATGTATATATATATTATATATATATGTGTGTGTGTGTGTGTGTATGTATATATATATATATATGTAAGTATATATATATATGTGTGTGTATATATATATATATGTATATATTCTATATCTATATGTATCTATCAATATACATACATACATATATATATACACACACACATATATGTGTGTGTGTGTGCTTGTGTGTGTGTATATATAATATATATATATATATATATATATATATATATGTATATATTATAAAGTCTATTTGCCACCACAATGTGACAGTCCTACACAGGACAATGTAACTACATTTTAGCCCCCATCAAAACATCTTTTCCAGCTGAAAAAGATGTTTTCCTGGGGGCTAAAATGTAGTAACTCTTTTACTCTTTTACTCTTTTACTTGTTTCAGTTATTTGACTGCGGTCATGCTGGAGCACCACCTTTTAATCGAACAACTCGACCCTAGGACTTATTATTTTGTAAGCCCAGTACTTATTCTATCGGTCCCTTTTGCTGAACCGCTAAGTAACGGGGACACAAACACACCAGCACCGGTTGTCAAGCAATGCTAGGGGGACAAACACAGACACACAAACACACACACGCATATATATATACATTTATTAATCAATATAAGGGTAGTAAAAAATTCAATAGAAATTTTTTGCCACCAGCAATATATACATATATACGACAGGCTTCTTTCAGTTTCTGTCTACCAAATTCATTCACAAGGCTTTGGTCAGCCCGAGCCTATAGTAGAAGACACTTGCCCAAGGTGCCATGCAGTGGGACTGAACCCAGAACCATGTGGTTGGTAAATAAGCTACTTACCACACAGCCACTCCTGTGGTTGGTAAACAAGCTACTTACCACACAGCCACTTCTACTGTGTAGGATTGCCTCATTGCGTTAGCAAATAGACTTTACTGATCAGTACTGTTACTACATATCCCTTGCTCAGAGATTTAAAACTAGCTGTTTTTCTCTTTATGTATATATTCTTAAACAAGAATATTATTGACAGCAATTTCAAAGTTATGGCCAGTTAAAGCCATTGTTGAAGGTGCAATGCATTGAAGTTAATCTTGGCCTTGCTTGGAATTGGATGAGGGTTTTTTTAAAGGAAAGCCATCAGACCATTGAAAATCTGCCCCAACAAATTCCATCTGATTTATGCACACATGGAAAAGTGAAAGTTAAAATGATGATCATGATAATGATGATGATGATGATGATGATGATGATGATGATAAGTATACGTGTGTGTGCGTGCATGTGTGTGTGTGCATGTGTACGAGTGTGCATGAGCTTATGTGCATGTGTGTTTGGGGTCATTTAGCTCAGTGATACAGAGCCCTCAGTTAGTGTTTGAGAGCTACAGAGTTTGACCCCTTGCTTATGGCTGCTGATCCCTTTCTTCTGTCTCTAAGGTTATTTTTACCTGACTTTCTAAAGCTGTTTTTCACAACTTTCTGTGTTCAAGATTTTCTTCATTTCTAAAAATACCAACCCACTCGATGCTTTAATATTTGTTTATAAAAATATTCTCATATGCATGGCTCACTGGTTAGAGTGCTGGACTCACAATCATGAGGTAGTGAGTACAGTTCCCAAACTGGGCTTTGAGTTGTGTTCTTGCGTGAGGCACTTTATTTCATGTTGCTTCAGTTCACTCAACTGTAGAAATTAGTTGCTTTTCCCTTGGATAACATCAGTGGCTAGAGAGGGGAGGCTGGTATGCAGGGGCAGGTGCTGGTCTTTCATAAACAACCTTACCCAGACTTGTGCTTCAGAAGGTAACTTTCTAGGTGCAATCCTATGCTCATTCATGACCTGAGAGGGCCTTTACACTTATATATATAAACTCATTCTTCCACAATTATAGCAAAATATATAAATATTTTGGTTTCCATTATTGATGTAAATTTGTTAAAAAAATTGTTTATCCTTTATGCTTGAAGTCTATGCTGTCATCTGATGAGAATGGTTTCTTTCAAATTGAAATAATGTTTTCATTAATCAATTAAATGGAGCCAATTGAAACGGATGTAATGAATTGACACCTGTACATCTTTGTTACTTATTTATATTTTGTTCATCTAAATCAGAAATACTATAGAAAGTATCTTTATAAAAATTATGCCTGAATTACCAAGAGCGGATATCTTCACTTAGCTGGGTTGCATTGTCTGCGCACATGACAGGAATATTAGGTACAAATACACCTGAACGGAGTCTTGATATTCAATATTCAAATGATATTTTTGGGGTGTGCAGATTATCCCGAACTAACAAGGTGCTTCAATTTAAGAACCTAATTCAACTGAATCTTAATTATATATTATGCGTGTGTGTGTATGTATAAATGTGTGTGTGTGTGTGTATACATTGCTTATGACATGAGTGTGTTGTCCCTCTTGTCAGTATCCATCCTAATTTTGAGCTATACAGAATTAAGCATGTGGCTGACAACATGAATCAAACAATCAACTTTCATGTACTGACCAAAATAACAAAATACTTAAACATTTGCTCACCATTACACTGAGGCAGATACTCACCAATAACATTTTACGCCCTGACAATAAGGCTTTGAATGCTGAAAAGTTCATAGACTGACTGAAACACTCTCATAGAATGCAACGAAATGAGGTTTATTTTTCAACATTGTGCTCTGTGCAGTCCACACACTCCTTCCATAGGTGTTGCAGTACTTGGATCCCATTGCTGAAGAAGCTTTCATCCTGTTGGTCAGAAAAATCATCAAAAGCAGATATGACGTAATCCTCACTGTAATACTGGTTCCCAGCCAACTATTTTTGATGTTGGGGAATAAATAATTGGCAGATGGGGGTAAAAACCAAGAGTTCAAAGCCACAATCATGCACAGCAGCCATTGGAGCTGACGTCTTCACTGGAGCATTGTCCTGATGAAACAAGATCCCTTTCATCAGTTTTCCTAGGCATTTGGTCTTGATAGCCTTTCATAATTGCGTCAGTTACTTGGTATAATATAGTCCATTGATGGTGTGGGCCTTTTGAAGATGGTCAGTAAAGACAATGCCCTTTGCACTTGCAAAAACAGGCAATCACCTTCCCTGTAGATGAAACGATCTTAGCATTTCTTTGGAGAAAGCGAGGAAGGTTCCACATCATGGATTGTCTCTTTGTCTGTGGCTCAAAGTGATGAATCCAACACTGATCCTGACTTGGGATACATTCAAGGAAACCATCTAGTTTAGCCTCAACCAATGTCAAAATTTCCTGAGATCTGATCAGCTTAGTGCTCTTTTCACCAGGTGTCAGAAGACATGGCACCCACAGAGCAGAAACGTGTATCATGTCAAGTTCATTGAGCAGAATATTCTCAATTCTCCCATGGTATACGCTAATAGCAAAGGCTATTTGATTTATACTCAGTCACCTGTCATCCATCACCATGTGGTGAATATGATCAATGTTTTCCTCAGTAGTGGTACTTGCAGAACATCCGAACCTTGGATCATCTTCAAGGATTTGTCTTCCCATCCTAAGTTGATAAAGCTGGAGTATCATCCTACATTGTAACGACCATGTCAGCATGAATGTTGTTGGGGACTAAACTGTCTTTCTCCTGGTATTTGATAACACCAAATTTTGTCCACACATGCACGCGTGCGCTTCACACACACACACACACACATATATCTGAAGAAGTGTTGATCACTCAAAGTAGATGAAATTTGTGGGAGAGGGAGGCCCAGGAAGATGCAGGATGAAGTACTGAAGGCCGGTCTCAGAATGCTGAGCCTTATGACAGAAATGACAAAGGACTGAGAAGTCTGGTGCTTGCTGTATTCAAGAAGGCCTGTCCTCCATGGTGGAATTGCTTATGTTGCTCCCCCCTGCTGAGGTGGATTGGCCTGTAAGAGCCCTGCACTGATGCTATGTAATAGCACCCATGCCATGTTAAGGCACCCAATTTGGTGCCATGTAAAAAGCACCTGTAACACTTTGTAAAATGGTTGGCATAAGGAAGTGCATCCTGTTGTAGAGACCAGGGTAAATCAGACTGGAATCTAGTGCAGCTCGCCTGCTTGTCAGCTCTGGTCAAACCATTCCACCCATGCCAGCATAGAAAATGGACATTAAATGATAATGATGACGATGTATATATACATAGATTCATAAGTGTGTGTGTGTATGGCCATGTACATGTGTGTGTGTCTGTGAAGTACTCAATGTTGTTTCTTTAACGTCATTTCATAACATTGCTAAGCAACAAACTAAGACTGAAAACTGTAAAATAAAAAAATTGTGAACTGTGTGTCGTCTCTCATACTGAATTTTTGTCTGATTCTTTTTTTTTTTGTTTCCATTCTTTCTTTGGTAACCTGTTACATTTTTCAACTCAGATGGAAAGAAAACACCGATGAATAAAGATTAATAAAGATAAGTTTATTTTACGATTGTCACCTAAGATAGAATCTTTATATGTCTACCATCTCCATAGCAGAGACACAAACTTCTTTAAGGTATGACAATACAGAAAATATAAAACAAAAAAATCGAAATAGTAAAGCCAAAATGAAATTGTATTTAACAGTTACAAATTAATGCTCTTCCAAGTAGGGGTCTATTTGATCATCCTTAATTCACTTAAAATTCCCATAAGTAACTTTATTTTCTTTGAAGCTCTGATTGTAACATGTTTCCTTTTCAGCTTTCCAATAAGTTGCTTTTCTGTTGGCCTTTTAGACACAGAATTAAATGAAAATCTTGATGGACTTTGACAAATAAATAAATGAATGTACAGAGTGTACAAGTTAAACACGAATACAAATTTAAAACAAAAAGCTTGCCAGGCAATGAGTGGCTAATAAGCTAGTGAGATTTTCTTATTGATTGAGAGGTCACAGTTCTGGTAGTAATGGACATGTGATTAGAATGTCTCAGAAAAGAATCACAAGATAGAGTTTTCAAGCTGAGCCAACTGACAGGGGAACTAGGGGTAGATCAAGAACAAGATGACTGGATAATATCCCTTAGTCTCGGTTGCGCTTCGAAATTCTGATACAAAGTCTAATGATGGCTACTTCTCTTAGGACCCTATCAAGGAAATGCCTGAGGACTCTACACCCTTAAACATTTTAGGAATAGTGAGCAGTTAAGGTAGATGGATGGATTGATGATCTGTTGCAGCAAGTTCTTTCAATTTTCAACTCCTAAATATATTTTTCTTGATTTATCCCTGTTTCAATGATGGCTATTGCATTTTCAGTCTACAATTTGATGTATATAGTGTAAACATGTGGTGTAAACGTTCAAACATCATCACTATCTTTTCAGTCCTGCTGCATTTCACATGGAATTTTTGGTCTCCCAAAGTTTTCTTGGTGCATAAATCGATGTACTGTTTTGGCTGTAAACTTTGGTCTGTAAAGTTTGATTGTATACTCTTTTACTCTTTTTACTCTTTTATTTGTTTCAGTCATTTGACTGCGGCCATGCTGGAGCACCGCCTTTAATCGAGCAACTCGACCCCGGGACTTATTCTTTTTGTAAGCCCAGTACTTATTCTATCGGTCTCTTTTGCTGAACCGCTAAGTAACGGAGACATAAACACACCAGCATATGTTGTCAATCAATGCTAGGGGGAAAACACAGACACACAAACACACATACATATATATATACATATATATGACAGGCTTCTTTCAGTTTCCGTCTACCAAATCCACTCACAAGGCATTGGTCGGCCCAGGGCTATAGCAGAAGACACTTGCCCAAGATGCCACGCAGTGGGACTGAACCCGGAACCATGTGGTTGGTTAGCAAGCTACTTACCACACAGCCACTCCTGCGCCTGTATGCTTGAAAATATGGTAAACACGATACTGGGTTCAATCCCAATGCATGGTGCTTTGGGCAAGCGTCTTCTACTATGGTCCCCAGGCAAACCAAAGCTTTGTGAGTGTATTTGGTGGATGGCAACTGAAACTGAAATATATAAACAAAATGGAACACACATACACAAGGTATGTGTGTTGTTAGTTTATGGATCAGCTGCAGTTTTTAGGCAAAAGAAAATATATTTTCTATGCATCTGGTATAAAAAAACACCTGAGAATAAGTCATAGTCAAGTAAAACAACTCACATTGGTCCCTTCTTGGAGTGACAACCATTGCTGTTTCGTCATTGTGACTTACCAATGTTGCAAACCAAACAAGGGCAGCCATATCGCCAACTATGACTATATGCTAAATGGTTTAAAAACCACCTGTTGGCATATTTCGTCTGCCGTTACGTTCTGGGTTCAAATTCCGCCGAGGTCGACTTTGCCTTTCATCCTTTCGGGGTCGATAAATTAAGTACCAGTTTCGCACTGGAGTCGATGTAATCGACTTAATCTCTTTATCTGTCCTTGTTTGTCCCCTCTATGTTTAGCCCCTTGTGGGCAGTAAAGAAATATATATATATATATATATATATATATATATATATATACCGGAGTAAACACATAAATGTGAAACAAGGTGTAAAAAAAGAGTACTCAAATACCAGTGGTAGAGTAATATGCTTTATTTAAAGCAGCACAAAATTCTACAAAACCTGTTACTCTGAGTTCGCGTTGCCGTTCAAAAACTGTCCGATGAATGGCAACGCGAAACTCAGAGTAACAGGTTTTGTAGAATTTTCTGCTGCTTTAAATAAAGTATATATATATATTATATATATATATATATATATGTCTATGTGTGTGCGTCTATGTGTTTCTGTTTGTTCTCTACCAAAACTTGACAACTGGTGTTGATTTCTTTACATTCTCATAGTTTAGTTGTTCATCAAAAGAGACTGAATAAATACCAGGATCAATTTGTTCAATTAAAACCCTTCAAGACAGTGCTCCGGCTTGGTCACAGTCCAAAGGCTGGAAACAGGTAGAAGATAAAGGATAAACATGCATTGTGTTCCAGTGGTGGTAGTGGTATTGGTAGGGAAACACCGATCTTGGGAGATAATATATCTGTGCTGGAGAATTTGTATCAGCCGTTGATAGAGATGCAGCATCTGCTGTTACTGCACAGGATCACACAGCAGTGGAAGTCATGTACACAGTGACTGCATTTGGTGAAGCCCTCCATTGGTGCTACTGGTTTTTCCTTTCGTTGAGTGTGCTTTTCTTTGCTGGCAACTTCCAGCTTCTCTTCCCTTTGCCTCATTCCCTTTTTGCAATATTTGTCTCCAGTGTGGGCAAACATTTGTGACCTACTCCCATCTCAGGACATCCAGATCTATTGACTTCATATCTCTCTTGCAGACATCCTTGAAATGAAGATGAGGTCATCCTTGTGATCTTTTGATGGTGGTAAATTCCCCATACAGGAGATCTTTTGGAATCCTCTCATCTAGCATATGATATTCCTGACCGAGCCAGTACAGATGGTACTGCTGGAGCAGGGTGAACATACTGGTATCTTGGCACAGTTGAGGACTTTGGAGTTGATGACTTGGTCAGTCCATTTGATATCCAAAATGCCTCTCAGATTATGAAGGTGGAAAACTTTGAGATGCTGCTCTTGTCTGGACTAGAGGCTCCATGTCTCACTGCCATAAAGTAGTGTGCTGATGACTCACCCCTTATAGACAGCAATCTTGGAGTTTGTGGCCAGTTTTCTGTTTTCTCTTTGTGAACTTATCAAATGTAGAAGATGCTTGTCCAATTCACCTGCTGATCTCAGGGTCCATGGAGAGGTCATCAGAGATGGTGGATTTGAGGTAAGAGAATTCATGAACTACCTCCCGCTTGAAGTTGTTGAGGGTGACGGTGGTGGTGGTGGGGTGGGGGTGGACAACAGTGCTTGATACCTTGACTCAGTACATCGGTCGTCTTCAAACCAATAGGCAGGCTGAATTCCTGGCAGGCTCTTTGAAAGTTTGTCCATGAGGTACAGCATTTGTCCCTAAGAGTGCACTGTCAGTGCTGTATCGTCCATTTCTCTGATGAGCACATGGTGAGTACATCAGATCTGGTGTGGAGGTAGATACCATCATTTGATGTTCTAAATGTAAGTTTCAGCATGACGGTGAAAGAAAGGCCAAACAGGGTGGTGGTAAGCATTAGATGGAAATTATATAAAGGATAAAGACCCCATCCCCAGTCATGAATGATCATGGAATTGCACCTAGAAAGTCCCCCTCCAAGGTACAAGGCTGGGCAAGGTTGTTTATGGAAGACCAGCAGTCATCTATACATACCAGCCTCTCCCTCTCTATGCCACCAATGTTATCCACGGGAAAGGCAAAGACTGATAAGTTTGGTACCAGTGACGTCACACCTCATTTCTTACAAATTAGTGAACTGGAACTTCATGAAATAAAGTGTCTTGCTCAAGAACACAACACACTATCTCATGGTGCTGTAACCACTGAAACATGTGCCTTCATGGATATTATATATATATTAATAAAGTTACATATTATGCACTTGTGCATGATCTCTTGGTCTGTTGAAAAATTGTTTTGTATGAAACCATTCTGTAGGTCAACAATGTTTAGGGACCACTAAACTGCAATTTTATAGCCCACCTTTAAGTAATTAAATTTTTATAATGTGAAACTGTTACTTCTTTATGGATAAACGAATACACTGCAACAGTGTAATAGCAATATAATCAAAACAAACAGCAGTGACCACACGGAATGTAACAACAATCTTTAAAGAGCCAACACACTAATTCAAACTGTAAACTTTGAACTTATCAACACACGAACTGTGGAACTAACACAAATTACCTCACTTACTCAGACTGCTACTATTTATATGTAGTGGTCCAGTCCATTCTCAGACAACATGAAACAAAAGTGACTATAAAGGAATTTTGGAGTATTTGACTGTAATATGATAAGAAGTGAAAATAACCACAATAAATTGTGTCTGGAGTAAGATTTAGTTTTGAGGAGTTAATAAAAAAAAATTTACTAGATGTTGTTGGTGGGGTTGGCACACCAGGTTTGATTTAATGAGATAAAGGAAAAAGAATTAGTTGAATTACATCGTGAAGAAATATCTAAGGAGGATTTCTTGGAGATGGAAGAGTATGGTGCTGTAGAAGACATGTAAGTGTCATATGAGTTTTTACAGCTAAATATTTTTTTGTTGATTCTATCCAATTTTTAGATAAAGCAAATGATAATTTTTCACTGGAAAGATTCTCAAAGTTATAACAAATATGGTAATAATGAAATTATTCAATTTCTACGAAGAAAGATGTTAAAAATGTATAACAAACCTTGAGCAATTTTTTTGTGTGATTAATTATCATATCGTTTGTGCAGGTGTGGCTGTGGTAAGAAGCTTGCTTTCAAACAATATGGTTCCAGTTCCAGCTCCACTGCATGGTACCTTGGGCAAGTGTCTCTACTATAGCCCAAGGCTAACTAAAGCCATGTGAGTGAATTAGAAAGAAAGAAACTGAAAGAAGCCCATCATATATATACATGTATACATACATGCATATCTATTTATATATAAGGGGCTTCTTTCAGTTTCTCTCTACCTAATACACTCACATGGCTTTATTCAGCCTTGGACTAATACAAACATACATACATGTGTGTGTGTGTTAAAATATATATATATATATATAGAAAATACACACATAGAATGCTGCTATCTCCTCTTCAGTTACTGGCTAAAGGATCGCAACAATTTACATACCTTTAATGATAGTGAGCTGGCAGAATCGTTAGCACGCCAGGCGAAATGCTTAGTGGTATTTCGTTTGCCGCTATGTTCTGAATCCAAATTCCACCGAGGTTGACTTTGTCTTTCATCCTTTCGGGGTCAATTAAATAAGTACCTGTTATGCACTGGGGTCGATATAATCGACTTAATCCATTTGTCTGTTCTTGTTTGTCCTCTCTGTGTTTAGCCTCTTGTGGGTAGTAGTAAAGAAATAGGTATTTCGTTTGCCGCTATGTTCTGAGTTCAAATTCTGCTGAGGTTGACTTTGTCTTTCATCCTTTCGGGATCAATTAAATAAGTACCAGTTACGCACTGGGGATGATATAATCGACTTAGTCCATTTGTCTGTCCTTGTTTGTCCTCTCCGTGTTTAGCCCCTTGTGGGTAGTAAAGAAATAGGTATTTCATTTGCCACTATGTTCTGAGTTCAAATTCCACCGAGGTTGACTTTGCCTTTCATCCTTTTGGGGTCAATTAAATAAGTACCAGTTACACATTGGGGTTGATGTAATTGACTTAAATCTCTTTGTCTGTCCTTGCTTGTCCCCTCTATGTTTAGCCCCCTTGTGGGCAATAAAGAAATACAATGATAATATTGTGCCCCTTTGGTGGCATCAGCAATGAGAAGCCACTAGGAAACTGAGCAAACAAACAAGGAGTCATACATAACAGGAAGTGAACATATTAACAAAATAATTTTATTATATATTATACAAACAAAGTAAGATTCAAGATGAGGTGAATAGCAAATGGATAAAGGACAAATATGAAAACAAATGAGACAGAATGTGGATGTACAAGCAAAATGAATTAAATAAACAGAATAAGGCCTTACAGCTCAGGCAGAAGATGAAAAATGAGTAACATCAGGAAGGGTATCCTAAAGGAAGAATGGAGAGGCAACAAACCATACAGTGGGAGAACCCAAAACCATATGATTGGGCAGCAAGCTTATTACCACCCAGCTATGCCTGTGACAATATTGATCTTAGTGGAATTCTGAATTTGGAATATAAAAAGCTGCAACAAATGCACCAAAAGTTTTATACACAGACATGCAGGAAGTAAATAGACACCTTTAATTTCCAAAATCTTTTATTTGATATCAATTGGTTGAAGGAGAAGTTTTCTTCTAGATGCTTGTCCATAATACCCAAGCTCATGCAGATATGTAACATACATTCTTGGACTAACTTCTAGCTGTTTTGCAATGTCTGAAGCCTTTGAATGGGGTTCATTTTCCACAGTTCTCTTCAAACAGCAAAGTTTCCTCTCTGAGGGCCCAGGTTGGCCAGGATGTGAATCTGTTGATTCCTTTCCTTGGCTTTTGAATAGCACTATAATTTTATTAACAGTAGCAAGAGGAATTTGAAGATTTTTGGCAATTTTTTGCTAGCTAAGACCAGCCTCAGATTGCCCAACAATAAGACCTCTTTGAAAATTTGACAGCTGTGCTGAATTTTTTGTGTGTGGCATGGTTACTCTTTGCAAATGTTTAATATAATGGCAACTGGAATGAAAAAGAATAATTACATTGTAAATTCTACACCGCTGAAAACATATTAAGATGCTTAGATCAGAAATTTTGAAAATTAAAGGTGGCTCTTTACTTCCAGCATGTCTGTGTATAGATGTATGTATGTATGTATGTATGTATGTATGTATGTATGTATGTATGTATGAATGTCTGTCTGTATGTATGTATATAGTCAAACAGGAAAGCAAAAATTTTTGGGTGTTATATATTCATATATTCTCCATTACATGTTTCATTTGCTGATAGAAATTACAAAGATTTACATGTTAGATAATGGAGAATAAATAATTCCAAAAAATGTTTCACTTTTCTGGTTTGTTATAGAATATCTCTGCAAATAACATTTCCATAATTCTCAATTTTAATGTATTTTGACAAACATACAGCAGCAAATGTGGTCACATATTGGATTGTAATAGTAGAATATACAGCTGTGGTTCAGGAGGAAACGGCAGGATTTTTACCCTACCTACGTATATAATATATATATCTAGGTTGATAAATGGATATATGGGAAGGGTCATTCTGCCAGTGAAGGCTCACACAAAACTGTTTTGAGCATTTTTCCTAAAGCTCTAACAATTTTGATAATGTTCAGAATTTTTGGGAATTATGCTCTTCATTACAAGATTTAATGTCCGGTCTTTTAGATGAATGTTGACGCATAATATATTATTTCCTGTATGTGACCATCAGAATGGTAAGGCATGAAAAAAAAAATTCTGTAACAAAATTATCAGGTTGTTCCTTCTTTATTGATTTACGTTGGTATTTTTTATTGTAGCCAGAATTTACCTTATAGCCCAAATACAGGTTAGTGAAGAAAAAAGGAAACGATATACATACATATATACATGCATACATACATACATACATACATACATACATACATACATACATACATACATACACATACATACATATGTGTAAGTATGTATTATTTATCTATCTCTACACATACACAGGCACATACATTATGCATATATATATATATATATATACACATATATATATATATATATATATATATATATATATATATATACATGCACACATATATTATGTAGATAGGTAGATAGATAGGAAGTGTCATTCTGCCAATAAAGATACACATACAAATAAAAATATGCATACATATATAAATGTATGTATATATATATAAGTACATATTCATATAAATAGACATATATAAATGTATATATATATATATATTATATATATATATATATATATATATATATATACATGCACACTATATTATGTAGATAGGTAGATAGATAGGAAGTGTCATTCTGCCAATAAAGATACACATACAAATAAAAATATGCATACATATATAAATGTATGTATATATATATAAGTACATATTCATATAAATAGACATATATAAATGTATATATATATATATATATATATATATATATATATATATAAATATATTTATATATACATACACACTCATATATATTGATATATACGCACACACACATATATATATATACATGTTGTATAGCATTTTTTGAGAAATATTTTCATTTATTTATTTATTTTAATGTACCTTTCACTTTTGAGTAATACTCTTCGTGGAAAGACATTAATGGTAACTAAACAAGAGGAACCGACACCAAGAGGTGTTGATTCAGGAGATTTACACACTTTTATATTATTGTTTTTAGATGGCTTCAACAACATGACGAATGTTAGCAAAAATTATAACGTTGATACGTTAATAAAGAAAATTAAAAAAGTAAAATGAAAGAAAAGAATGTCTGAATGAAGGAATTACAGAATGAAATATGTGAAAGAAGAAACAAATTGATGCCACGAAGCATCATTTGCCAAGCATAAATTTTCTTTCCTTTCCTTGGTTTTTGTGGATTAGCCCCTTATTTACCACCAGTTTTTTTCAGGGGACTAAAATTACATCCCATATCAATGTTTCTTTTCTTTTCATTATTTTTAGGCCAAAATTTAGGTTTGTTTGTTATTGTTTATATTTTTGTTAGAATATTCTTGGAACTATTTGTGCTCTGTTTTATTATGCTGCTCTTCATGAGAAAATTTACGCAATAAATTATCTGATGTCTTCATTGCAGTCAGCCTTCTTGGAACAAAAATTCTTGCACTAATAATATAACATCTAAATATACACACATACCTACAGGCTGTTTGACTGATGACTAGCAAGTAAGGAGGCTGCATCAGCCTCCAGTCTCAGCTGGCAAGGTTTCTACAGCTGGATGCCCTTCCTAACACCAACCATTCCAAGAGTGTAGTGGGTGCTTTTTACATGCCACTGGCACAGGAGCCAGTCAAGCCATCTTTTATGGAAATACCACAATTAATCCAGTCTTCAAATAAAAAAAAAGGAATTACCAAAAGATTCTTCTATCGTTGTGTTTTGTCTTCAATAATTTGCAGATTCTTTTCTCTCTCAAGATATTTTTTCAGTAGATTGTACTACTTTTTCTGTTCAAAGGCCAATATAAAATTTTTTAATGTCTCTCTCTCTCTCTCTCATCATCATCATCATCCTCATCGTTTAATGTCTGCTTTCCAGGCTAGCATGGGTTGGGCGATTTGACTGAGGTCTAGCGAATCAATCTGGTCTGGCAGATTTTCTACAGCTGGATGGATATATATAATATATATATATATGGATATATCTATCATTCGTCATGATAGATCGCTAGCCACTGCACATTCTTTATTTTCTCTCCTTGTTTCTTTCTGTTTTCCTTTTTGTAGAAGAGCGTAGGCTCGAAACGTAAAAGACATTTTCTATTCCTGAGCATTATCCTAATACATCTGTTTGTTGTCTACACCACCTGACTTCATCTTTTGTTTTCTTGTGAATTCTCCCCCGATATATATATATATACACCACTGTACTGCTGTACTGAGTTAAGTAATATGGCCAAGGGCACAATGCTATACTTGCAACAAGATCCAATGCAATACTATCCCACTTTAAGTTAGTCATTTGCTTGCCCCATTAACTTGACCATTTCATATTAGGCACTCTAGTTAAAACATTTAAACATGTATTCCATACAGTTAATAAATTACTAACACAAGATAATTGACAACAATGTCTTCAATGACATCTTATTTTTTTTTTCCCGTAGATGGAGGAGGGAGGTCTTTCTAGATTGTTCTCCACAATATCTCTAAATGACGTTAATGATGTAAAATCATCAAGCTTGCTTCTTCGATTACTTAATAGTAATCTAGCTCAATGAAAACTGACAGATAGTGTCAAGAGTGTGTAGCCATTAGTCTTTAATAGGTTAACAGAAACCATAGGAGAATTTCATATTTCTTCACTTCAGCAAAAGTGAAGATGACCCAGACTTAAGAATATTACACTAAAATGTATTACAAGTATTTGGCTTCAATCTTCTTCAGATCTGTCTGTAATTTTATCTGGTAGGGAGGATATGAGTGTGGGTGGTTAGCTTTGTTTCCATCGCCATCGTCGTTGTCGACGTCGTTGTCATCATCATCATTATCATATTCTTTGTCATCATAACAATAGTGATAATAATCACCATCATCACCATCAATGTTGTTTTTATTTCCAGAGGCATTCTTTCCATTGTTGCTTTAATCATTGTCATCATCATCATCATCATCATCATGATTGTTATTGTTGTCATCATCGTTGTCGTTGTTGTTGTTCCTCCTCCTCCTCCTCCTCCTCATCATCATCATCATTATTGTTTTGTTTGCTTTCCCTGCTGGTGTGACACCAATAGATCATCCTAATCTGGATTGCTTCTTATTCAGACTTACCTTCTAGGGGACCAGTTTCATTTATGCATTCTATTTTTGGTATGGTTTCTACAACTGGATATTTCCATTAACACCTTCTACTTTACAGAATGTACTAAATGCATTTCATCATAACACATGCACAACAAAGATTACCTTGTTACCTGCAATACACAAGAGCCTGCTCCTGTACTGTCTTAGAGACAATTAAAATGACTGTAGCCCATCATTCAATGAGCTCAGTTTCCCTTCAAGATAAAATATCAGAGTCTTCATAAATGAGAGCATAACAAAGTATAATATGAATTATTATTTGCAGTAACACACTGCTGAAGTCGGCAATACAGCATTTGCCTGTGCTACAAGTGTGCTTATAACATATATGGCATAGTGATTAAGAGCAAGGGCTACTAACCCCAAGTATCTGAGTTTGATTCCAGGCAGTGATAATATAATAATAATAATAATAATAATAATAATAACTTTGAAAAATACCTTAGGAATGAGAACCCAGGATTTCCCCGAGATACCTGATGAAGGCTAGAGGATTTATCAGCCGACAAAAAAGAAGATGAGGACAAATATCTGTCAAATGTAAATAATGTAAATAATGTATATATTAGTTCCTCTCTGAAACTTTTTTTCAAGTGAAGTTAAACTGTCTTGGTGCAAAACAGAATATTTTTCTTTTTAATATGGAAACACGCCTTGCAACTGAAGGTACCAACTGCCTTAGCAAATTAAAGACAGTAAACAAAATATTTTATATTGAGTATTTAGAATTCAAACCATCCACTTCTTAGAGCAGATACGTAACTGAGTAGTGATTTCAAACAGGTAAAGAAATCTGTACAAGGATGTAGAGTATCTCTTTACTTGTTTCAGCCATTAGATTGTGGCCAGGCCGAGGTGCCACCTTAAAGGATTTTAGTTGAACAGATCGACCCCAGCACTTTTTACCTTTTTTTAAAGCTTGGTGCTTATTCTATTGATCTCTTTTGTCAAACTGCTAAGTTATTGGGATGTAAGCTTACCAAACCTGTTATCAAGCAGTGGTGGAGGACAAATACAGACATAAAGACACACATACACTCATAGATATATATAAATAAACAACAGGTTTCTTTCAGTTTCTGTCGACCAAATCCACTCACAAGGCTTTGATTGGTGCTAGGTGATGCTTGCCCAAGGTGCCATGCAGTGGGACTGAACCTGGATCCATGTGATTGGGAAGCAAAATGTATATTTTGACTATTAGTTTCATGTTTTAGTAATTTTCAAGCAATTATTTATACAGGTGTGTGTTTGTGCGTGCGTGCGTGCGTGTGTGCGTGCGTGTGTGCGTGCGTGCGTGCGTGCGTGCGTGCGTGTGTGTGTGTGTGTGTGGTGCGTGTGTGTGTGTGTGTGTGTGTGGTGTGTATACAACTAGCAGGGCACCTGGCATCGCTCAAGCTGAAAAGAAGCTACAAATTCTTAAATGAAAAATTCTTCTTGGAGGCATATTTGAATTTCTCTTGAAAATCTGTCTTCCATGTAAAAAAAGAAAAAAATTGCTATCCAATGTTTATAGTAGCCCAATGTCTAATGCTCTTTGCTACAGGTATGCCCTCAGTATTAATAATATATCTTGTAATTTAACTGGTAAATGACATATACTGAATTCAAATATAATAAATGTGAAAACACTCTTATGTGATTTGCAGATATTATTGAGTATAGGATATTGTCTTTCATTCTGGATATTCTTTATTTCTTAAAGAAACTAGAGTGTTTGGAAATAAAATCATTCTTATAACATGCAGAAACTGGAGTTCCCAGATCAAAGTCACATATTGGTACTGTAATAAATGGAATGATAAAGAAATTGTATTAAAATTTGTGATAAGCCATAATATGGCTTTGTGGTAAGAAGTTTGCTTCTCATCAACGTGGTTTTGGGTTTAGTTCTGCCGTGTGATACCTTGGACAAGTGTCCTCTACTATAGCTTCAGACCTACCAAAGCCTTGTGTGTGGATTTGGTTGAGAGAAACTGAAAGAATATTGTCATGGGTGTGTGTGTATTACTATCTCATTGGTTTGAGATCATGTGATAGTTGTAATAAAGAGTCACCATCATGTAAGTAATGTCTTTCATTTCGTATCTTCTGAGACATGTCTAGTCATGGGGAAATATTACTGTACCTGGACACAGGTGAGGATTAGTGACAGCTGTAAAAAAAACAGCTTCACCAAATTCTGTGCGACTCATGTGAGTATGGGAAAGTGGACATTAAAACAATGATGATGATGACGACAGTGATGATGATGTTGATGATGATGATGATGATGATGATGATGATGATGATGATACAGGATAACCTTGGTAATTTAGAACTTTGTCTTGTAAGTCCCTGAGAAGAGTCAATATTTGGGGATTTAGCATTTAGGACATAAATAAAGTGATATATCAAGACTTTCAACTCCAGGGTTTTCTCCATAAACTTAGCCATTCGTAAAGCACCTATGCTGAACTATTGAGAAATCTGCAGTTACTCTATCCTGATTACAAATTCAGGCTTATACCTATAATTATTGGGACCCTGAGATATGTAACACACTGCCTAAATACCAATCTTGAGAAATTAGGCTTCTCAAAACCAGAAAGAAGAAAGCTAATTTGAAGACTACAGATCTAATCCATCACTGGAGGCCACCAAACAACTATTAATATTTGTTCTTAGATATTATAGGAACTGAAGTGTTCCAAATCAAGAAGTCATATCTGTTAGACTGAGTGAAATTTTGGGTATAACTGCTTCTGCTCTTTTGGTGCACCCAGCGATTGATAATAGTCTTGATAACATGCGATTGAAGCTTCTAAACCATTTCTTTTTTGTGCCATTGCATAATAACCATGGTTGATATAAATAAAGCAGCTGCATTACTGAAGATAATTTTGTTTTTCTTGGCTGAAAGCTATGTAGTGACTATCCTGAAGATTCCAGTGAATTTTAAATTCTTCAGAACTATTTCTTACTAATCCACAACAATGTCTATTTGATTTATAAATATAACCCATCAACATCATCACCACCACCACCACCACCACCACCACCACCACCACCAACAACAACAACAACTTGTGTTGGTGTGTTGGCATCCGCATAACTTAGCAGTCTAGCCAGAGAGACAAATAGAATAAATATAAGGCTTTAAAAATAAGTTCTGTGGCTGATTCTTTCGACTAAAAATTCTTCAAGACAGTGCCCCAGCATGGCCACAATCTAATAACTGAAACAAGTAAAAGATAAAAGATAATGACTGAAAGACTCCTATATGTATTTCTCCTACAACTCTAGTAAAAATTATTTACGTCTGCAAGATTACTTCTCTCCGTATGTATAAACACATAGCTATAAAAGTACATGCATATGTATATATTGCATATGTGTGTGTGGGTATGCATCTATTTACATATGCTTGTGTGTGTGTGTATATATATGTAAATATATATATATATACATACAAACATAAACATATATATATATGTATATACATGCATATGTAAACATGTACATATATATATATACATGTATGTATGTATA
This sequence comes from Octopus sinensis, assembly GCF_006345805.1. Classification (NCBI taxonomy): domain Eukaryota; kingdom Metazoa; phylum Mollusca; class Cephalopoda; order Octopoda; family Octopodidae; genus Octopus; species Octopus sinensis. The sequence continues at coordinate 54,504,274 of NC_043005.1, read as the reverse complement.
TATATCATATAAAAATATATACATGTATATATATATGTGTGTGTATGAGTGTGTGTGAGTAAATATATATATATACTCTTTACTCTTTTATATATATATATATATATATATATATATGCATATGTATTTATATATAATTATACATATGCATATTGCTAAATAATGATAATATATATGCTTATATGTATAGGTGTGTATATATATATATATATATATATAAATATACATATGAATGTATGTGCATGTATATATATATATGTGTGTATATTTATATATGATTATGTATAAGTATATGTGATTATATATATATATATGAATATTTATAAGTGTATGTATGAATATATATACATGTATGTATGTGTGTGATTATTTGAGTGGTGCATATTTGTAAAAGCTGCTCCTATGGGGGAGTAAACACAATGAACCCTTCAGCAATTTGGCCACAGCAGGGAATAGAGGTCATTTTGCCATTCGGAGACATTATAGCCGAACTTAACGTCTCATTAATGGCTAAATAAACTTTTCAAACAAGAGAGCCTGAAGGGTTTTTACTAAATTTGACTTTACAAGTAACGTGTAAAGTCTTATATGTGTATATATGTAAATATATGTATCCATCTGTTGATTTCTATATGTGTGTGTGTATGTATATGTAATATATATATATAATATATATATATATAATATATGTATGTATTTATATATGTATGTATTTATGTAAGTATGTATGTATGTATATCTGTTAAGGCCATTCCTAATTGTTATATATATATATATATATATATATATATATATTATATATATATATACATATACACACACACACACACACACACACACACACACATATATATATATATATATATATATAGTGAGCTAATCTATGTGCTGAGTTGCTGAAGCAGACAGGAAGGGTGTTGGGGTTTATAAGTATTATGTTGGTGTTGTTGTTATTCTTCTTTAGCTCCAGGTCACCTTTGATTGAGCAGACCTGTGATAAAAAGCATTCCAGCTGTGACCATCCCATTTTATTTTCAGGCATCGTGTATTTAAGACTACATTATCAAATGTATGATTTTGTTTTGCTTATTTCTTGATAATATTATGTTATTTGAGGCAAATTTGGTTACTGTTTCTGGTATATTGAACGACTGTCCTGAGGTTCTCTCATTTATGTTTGTTGTACTGCAAGTAAAACTTGTGTGTAAGTTAATTGGTGACATAGTAAGCAGATTTCAAAGTTAACCATCTCAAAACTAACGGATTTTTATAATTTAATTTGATACAAAAAGACCATTTTTTATCCATATATTTTGCTGCTTTCAAGGCTTCCCATGACATGCTGGCATCATCCATTTCCAATTATTATGAATTTGGATTGGGAGTTTGAGATGTGATGAACCTTTCATTGGCTGCCGGGTTCACTCCCACTGCGTGGCACCTTGGATAAGTGTCTTCTACTATAACCTCGAGCCAGCCAAAGCCTTGTGAGTGGATTTGGTAGACGGAAACTGAAAGAAGCCCGTCGTATATATGTATATATATGTACGTGTATATGTTTGTGTGTCTGTGTTTGTCCCCCCCCCCCAACATCGCTTGACAACCGATGCTGGTGTGTTTACATCCCTGTAACTTAGCGGTTCGGTGAAAGAGACTGATAGAATAAGTAGTACTAGGCTTACAAAGAATAAGTCCTGAGGTCGATGTGCTCGACTAAAGGCGGTGCCCCAGCATGGCCACAGTCAAATGGCTGAAACAAGTAAAAGAGTCAAAGAGTAAAAGAGTAACCATGGATGCCAACCCTAAGGATACATTGCAGTTACTCTCTTGATAGAATTTGCTGATCCTGACTGTTGATCTTCTAGAAATCCTCCACTCAGCATTAATGGTAAGAAGCACCATTGGCTCAGTTGAGCTCTTCTGTTACCTTATCACAATCTGCTGTATTGCAGTTCCAGGACTTTACCATATACCTGAATGGGTACTATACCTTTCCAAAGAGCAGCCTGTAATTATGCAGGGCATGGTCATCACTCCTAGAGGTATTTTCGAAATAACCTGCATACCCATATATACATACATATGCAAATATATGCATACCTGATGATTGCCTTATCCTGTCAGATGATATCAGTCTGATTGTTCTGATTTAGTTTCAACTTTGCATGTATGCAGATATGACATTTTGCTATGCATCCATCACTATTTAAAAGATGTTTTTTTATCTTTATATACCCAGGCCTATTCCCCATGTTTTAGGAGTGGGTAACCACAACAAGACACACAGCAGGTATTCCATTCATTTCCCAGTTGAAAGAGGTGAGCCCCATTCTCGAGTCAAGGCATAGAACACAACAACCAATATCAGCAGCAGGGCCCAACAGCATATGCTGCTTTACTCCTGCCACCCAATGCTGGTTCCGTACTCTTTTGAGCAACATCAAATTCACTTATCCATCCAAAAACACTCTCCAAGCTTTCCTATCATCTATAAACTCTCTTGCCTCTCTCACTCCAACACCTCTAACCACCAAAACTTTCCACACAAACTGAGGACTGCCTCTGGTTCTGCTGCTTACCACTTCTGCCTTCATCACCCTCCTTACCATCCACTCCTCATCCATCTTCTTCACGTGGCCAAACCACAGGGCTTTATAAAATACAAATGGATCAACTTACATTATTTTGTTAACACAATGTTTCAGCTGATATACCCTCCAGCCTTCATCAGGTGTCTTGGGGAAATTTTGAACCTGGGATCTCATTCCTAAGGTATTTTTCGATGCTATTATTATTATTATTATTGTAATGCATACACTCCTCCTCCTCCTCCTCCCATCCCCCTCCGCCCCCTCTCTCTCTACCTCCTCCTCCTTCTCCCTTCCACTTCCCACTCCTGGTCATAATCAGCTCAATGGCCAGATATGTTCCCTTGGAAGATTGCAGACGAATGACACCATATTTGAATGAATGAATGGTAACTTTGTCCACAATTAAGGCAAGGCAATGCAAGTGCACAACCACTCCTATCAAGATAAGCTTCCTTTATTAGTAACTAACTGGCTTCTCATTGAAGATAAACTTCAGAAAAAAAAAATTACCTGAATTTTCAGTTGTTAATTACAAAAACAAGATTATTTGCGATTTGTTACTCAAACAGATATCAAAATCAATCAATCAATGCTAATAAGCAGATAATAAAATCTTCAAATAACATATTTTCCAGTCTGCTAAGCTTATGAACTAATAAATCCTTTCTTAAAAGACTGATTCCAGGTATCATTAATAGCACTTGATAAAAGCCTGCTATCCTGCACAAAAGCTATACATGTCACACATATATCTATGTATACATGGATGCACATATGAATACAAACTTATACATGTGCATTTCTATCATGTACATATAAATGTATGTGAAAGATATATTACATTCATAAGTATATACACATACATAAACATACATATGAATGCAAACATCATCATATATCAGATTGTCATATACCTACACACACAGCTCAAGAGACATGCTAAACTCATTATCATTATTAAATATATACACACATATAAATACACATATCTGTCAGTGTGTTTATGTTTACACCAGTTATAACAGGTTTTGTGCTTGTCATATGTCCTTTTCATGTTGCATAATGTAGCGGTTTGATAATTAGAGATTGCTGAAATAAATACCAGACAGGAATAAGTAGTGAAGCTAATATGACCAACTGAAATTCTTGATGGTGGTGCCCTACCATAATCATAGTTTGATGGCTAAAACCAATAGAAACAGAAATATATATATATATATATATATATATAAATAATTGACTCTGTGTACTAACATGTCTGTATGTGTGTGTTTCTGTGACATGCCTGCTCACATACGCAAGAGTTCAAGTATAAAATCACACATTCATTTGGCAAATGAACAATAAATTATCTATCTATCTATCTGTTTGTCTGTCTGTTTGTCTGTCTGTTTGTCTGTCTATCTATCTCTTTGTCTGTCTATCTATCTATCTATCTATCTATCTATCTATCTATCTATCTATCTGTTTGACTGTCTGTCTATCTGTTTATCTTTCTCTCTATCTGTCTCTCTGTCTGTCTTTCTATCTATCTCTCTCTCTCTCTCTCTCTCTATCTATCTATCTATCTATCTGTCTGTCTGTCTGTCTGTCTGTCTGTCTGTCTGTCTATCTATCTATCTATCTACACATACATACATACATGCATACATACAAGCTATAATCTAGTTGATATTTATATATGTATGTATGAATGTATGTATATATGTATGTATGAGGGGTGCTGGAAAGTTCCTGGTTTTAAGGGTATCATGTAAAGCTTGGTTGGAGGTTCAACCTCCTGAGTACTTTTATAGGACTGAGAAAAACTGAAGGACCACCACAATAAGAGTGAATCTGAGAGGGGAATAATTAACTAATCCTTCTGTATTTTCTTTTATTCAATGCCAGGAACTTTTCAGCACCCCACCAAAATGGAGATGAACATCATTCCTCCATGTGATTGGCTTGAAAAATTCTTAGAATATTAAAATACTTTTTCTTAACATGAAACCAATGGTAGCCTTAATACACAAATGAAAAAGTTCTATCCACAAATGCAGTGTTGAGCACTGCATTCTCATTGTTCAATATTTATGTATTAATACATACATATATATATACATATGTAGATTAATAGATAGATATTTCGTTTTTGGATTTGGTTTACAAGATTCTTTATGAGTTCGTGTGTTGAAGCATATTCTGTTGTGTCTGCAGAGAGTCATTTTCTTTTTGTGCCTCATAATATATCACATTCACCAGTAAAATTTTCACTTTTTTCTTATTTTTACTTTCCTAAAAATTTCGTTGCATCTTGCAACCTTTTCAATAGTTTTGACTCTCAAAACTATTGAAAAGGTTGCAAGATGCAACGAAAATTTTAGAAAAATAAAAGAGAAATAAGTGGAAATTTTACCAGTGAGTGTGTTAAATCATAAGGCACAAAAAGAAAATGACTCTCCCCAGACACAACAGAATAGATAGATAGATAGATAGATAGATAGATAGATAAATAGATAGATAGATAGATAGATAGATACATACATACATACATACATACATACATACATACATACATACATACATACATATGTACGTTATTGAAAACTCAGTATAACTGAACTTTCAATAAGGTAGATTTGTTATGATGATCTTTGCCAAACATTTACATTGATATTACTATCAATCCCTGTGAAACGCATTGAAATTTCTGTAAATTTAACAATATGTTGGCAAAAATAATGAGTGTAACATCAGGCTCATTTCATTAAAGAATTTTAGCTTTGCCTTCTTACGTTCTGGGTTCAAATTTCACATGCAGTAAAATTTATTTTAATATTATTAGCAGCAACAGAGCAGCAAGTTGGCAGCATCATTAGAACACCAGGTAAAATGCTTATTGGCATTTTGTCTGTCTGTATGTTCTGAGTTCAAATTCCACTGAGGACAAATTTGCATTTCATATTTTTGGGGTAAATAAAATAGGTACCAGTTAAGCACTGGGGTTGATGCAATTGACTTACTCCCGCCCCCAAAATTGCTGGCCTTGTGCCAAAACTTGAAATCAATACTATTAAACCTTTCGATACCAACCCAGCTGAAACCATCTCTGGCTCTATAGTACAAGTGTCTCGTTTTCATAAGTTTTGAATTAAAATCTTCCACCAAACCTTTGTCACAATTTATGTTCCTAACACTAGCTTAATGATAACCAAGTTATTTTACTAAATTCTTTGTTATATTTAAAATTAATTGAAAGAAACACTGAGCAGCTCAATAGAAATATGGTAACAGAAGGGTTAAGTACCAGTTGTGTACTGAAGTCAATCTAATCGACAAGCCCCCTCCACAAAAATTTCCGGCCTTGTGCCTAAAGTAGAAAAGAAAATTTCTCAGGTTGAGTCAGCTATACATACAGTGAGAGAAAGGTGAACCTTTGAATGCCAACTAGCTTTTCTACATTTCCTTTCCACCTAATTTTACTCATGAAGCTATGGTTGAACAGTGGTTAATGTTCCCATTTATTTTCAGCATTAGGAATGTGGCAGAAATTTGCTAGAGTGAGAATTTCGTCTTTCTTTGCAAACTATGAGTATGTGCACAAACATAAGAGTAAAGATCTCCAATGAAAAACATCTTATTTGATCTTGATAACCTTGTGTGCACATATATTTTTTTTACTCTTGCATGCTGCTTGCAAAATATACAGGTATGCATGGGCACACACAAATGCAGAGCTCAGAGGAAACATTGCCTGAGGTTATGTTTACCATAAAAATATTTTGCTCAAGATTCCATGCCATGGGATTGAACCCATGACTTCGTCACTGCAAAGCAAACTTCTTAAACATTTAACCTTGCTACCTCTTAATAAATGAATCATTTTATAACAACCGTAACCTAATATACTAAGTAAAGTGATAGTGTCATTAAAAAACCAAAAAAAAAACCCAACAAAAAACAAGCAATATATTCATAAAAGACAATCTCACAGTTCAGCAACAATAGTTTATGTTAAATTAATTACTGGTTTAAAAAAAAAAACAATAAAATATAAAAATAAGATAACTATTCATTTTCGTCAAAATAAACAAAAGACACAAACTCGAATTTAACTCTAAGTTTCTTTCCTTTTTTTTTTTGCATAATAGGAAAGTGAATATATAAAGAAACGATTATCAGAGAAAGTCTACATGATTCTGTGATTAGTCTAATGCAATAACTCACTTTCTATGTATCGTTACATTACTTTTAAATATTGAACATTTTCAAAATGGCTTCCAGCTCTCGCAACTTGGCATTCTGGGTAATATTAGACAAGGAAAAAGAACATTTTTGTTTGAATTGTATTATGTTGTGCTGAACATTTAATAGTTTTGAGACTCCAATAATATTCATCTAAACAAATAATATTCCACATAACATTATATTTTTCTTACCAACTTTGGGAATTGGCAGTCATTAGATTATTAGATAGAAAGCCATGCAGTATTTGTTCCAACTCTCTGCATGCTAAGTTCAAATCCCACTGAGGACAAAAATTTATCTTTCAGTCTTTTAGGGTTTGTATTCTGAGTTTGAGTTCAAATCCTGCCAAACCCAGGCTACGTTTGCTCTGATAATTGACAATGATTTGATCACCGAAATCTCTGCAACTGTCGACAATCAACAGTAAGATGAGCTGCTATGGATCATGTTATAAAATGATTCATTTATTAAGAGGTAGCAAGGCTAAATGTTTAAGAAGTTTGCTTTGCAGTGATGAAGTCCTGAGTTCAATTCCATGGCATGAGATCTTGAGCAAATATTTTTATGGTAAACATAACCTCAGGCATTGTTTCCTCTGAGCTGTGCACTTGTGCATGCCCATGCACACCCATATGTTTTGCAAGAGTAAAAAAAAATATATGCGCACACAAGTGTGTATACATGTGACAAGGGATCAAATGTGAACTTATATCCCTACTGAAACTCCAAACATGAACTCTGCACCCCAACAATGAACGATGACTAATGTTACAGTATCTGTGCTTTCTGATGTACTTGCTCTCTCAGTGGGGTATTTGTTAAATATGCAAGCTGGATTTTTGGGTTTTAGACAGAAGCATTACTTTGTCTGCTGGAATGTTAGGACCGACTTTTGGATGTGGTCAGCATTCATGAGGGACATAGTGGACTCATTAGTCAGAGCCAGCTCAATCTACCCTGGGTAAATAGTGCCACAAGAACAAGGACAAGTAAGTCCAAATAGTCACAGTCTACTCGTGGAGCAGACTTAATCTGTGAAGGCATGTGGCTTAAGGGTTAGAGTATTCAGTTCACATTCATAAGGCCATGAGTTCAATTCCCAGTGGTTCATTGTGTCCTTGAGCAAAGCATTTTATTTCCCATTGCTTCAGTCCACTCAGCTGGCAAAAATGAGTAGTACCTGTATTTCAGAGGGCCAGTGTTGTCACATTCTGTGTCATGCTGAATCTTCCTGAGAACTATATTAAGGGCATGCATGTCTGCGGCGTGCTCAACCACTTGCACATTAATTTCATGAGCAGTCTGTTCTGTTAATAGGATCAACTGGAACCCTCGTCGTTGTTACTGACAGAATTGAATACCACTGTCTGGTACCTTGTGGGGCAAGTGAGTGGGTCTAGTGGTTAAGGTGCTGCACTTACAATCGTGCAAACGTGGGTTTAATTTCTGGACTGGGTGATGTGTTGTTTTCCTGAATATAACACTTCATCACACAACTATCATCGTCATTTAATGTCTGTTTTCCATGCTGGCATGGATTGGACAGTTTGGCTATAGCTGGCAAGCTGGAGAACTGCACCAGGCTCAGGTTGTGTTTTTTGGCTTGGTTTCAATGGCTGGATGTCCTTAACACCAACCACTCCACACAGCGCACTGAATGCTTTTTACATGGTACTGGTACAGGTACTTTTTATGTGGCACTAACACAGGTGCTTTTCATGTGACAACAGCACAGGTACTTTTTACCTGATATTGGCACAGGTGCTGTCTTTGTGACACTGGCACAGGTGTATTTTATATGACACTAGCACAACTGCTTTTTATGTTGCCCTAACATTGGTGCTTTTTTATGTGACACCAGCACAGGTGCGTTTTTGCATGGCACCAGGACAGGTGCCTTTTAGATGGCCCCAGTACAGGTGCTTTTCATGACACTGGCACAGGTGCTATTTAAGTGGAACCAATAAAAAAACAAAAAAGGGATAAAGCCTTGGCAATGTGTGGATAGACGTTTGCTCCGGTACTGCTCCATTATCCAGTTCACTTGGAAAATGCCCTTCATCAAATATATCTAAATAAAATTCGATAAACTGAAGCTTAGTGGAAATATGTCAGAGAAAATTTTTCAGTTCTTGGAATATATTTTAAGTTTGTGGGAGATTTAACTGCGTTTTCTAGAAGGTCAAGTTTTTTCTTGTTGGTTTCTTGATTGGTTCTGTAATAAAAAGACATCTGCATGTTTAAGAGATTGCTCCAGAAAGTCATAGAATGGGTGTCATATTTGATTTTATGTAAGTATTACATTTGACAGGATAATGTAAGTGCTAAAGAGTTAATAGAATGAATTAAAAGAGCCATTAGAGTACTGAATAAAGTACTAAGCAGTGTTCATTCTAGATCTTTGTTCTCTGAGTTCAAATCCAGCTAGAATTAAACTTTGCCATTCATCTGTTTGGGATTAATAGATAGAGAAGCAGTGAATGGTTGCAGTCTGGCACAATCATTTGTGGATTGTATGAGATGCTTTGCAATATATGTTTTGCCACTTTTTTGTTCTTTGTTTAAGTCTCATCTAGAGTTTCAAATTCAAAAAATATCTAAGGGTAGCCACTTGACCATGGGACCACAAAATGACACCTGCCATGGGTAGATGAAGGCTGAGGTTGTCTGCTACTGCAGTCTGTCAATGTTGATGATGATGACAACGACAAAGACGATGATGATGATAATGACAACGACGACGACGACGACCATGATGATGATGATGATGACAAAATTGAGGATGTTAGATGCTAATGATGTTGGTGATGATGATGATGATGATGACAACGATGATGGTGATGATGATGATAGTGATGATGAAAAGGTGGAGGAGGATAAGGAGGAAAAGGAGGAGGAAGAGAAGGAGGAGGGGAAGAGGAGGTGGAGGAGGGGAAGAATGAGCATGATGACGGTGGTGATAATGATAACGATGAGGATGATTATGACGACAACAACAACAATACTACTGCTGCTGCTGATGATGACGATGATGAAGTTGATAGTGACAATTCTCTTAGACAAATTATATTCCACTCAGCAAATGTTATGTCCCTGACAAATCATCATACAATATCTTTGTTTTAAATCTCTTGTTCTAAATCAGTAACTATCTGGTCTTTCTGTAAAAGAAATCGCTCTAACAAGGAAACCATCTTACTCAAACAAACTTAATCTATTTTTCATATAAACATAACTATTAATCCATAAATGAACATTTTGCTTTTACTGATCAAATCTCTCTGCATCATCTCATTTGTTGTTATTTTCATTTTGGTTTTAACCCCAGGTTATCTGTGATTGAGCACAAACCTATGTATGACCAAAGGTACCCACACAGACACCGTATTCATCTTGCCCATTTTATTTTTCATGTATAAGTGCAGGCGTAGCTGTGTTGATAGGCACAGGTTTAGCTGCATAGTAAGAAGCTTGCTTCCCAACTATATAGTTCTGGGTTAAGTTCCACTGTATGGCACCTGGGGCAAGTGTCTTCTACCTTAGCTCTGGGTTGATCAAAGCCTTGTGAGTGGATTTAGTAGATGGAAACTCAAAGAAGCTTGTAGTATATATATATATGTGTGTGTGTGTGATGGACTCTCCCATTGTTAGACGACATATGAGGGTTCGAGAATTTCTTACCAAACACCCACACAGATGATTTTTTCATACTGATTAAATGTTTGTATTGACAGAAGCTCACTTCCTTCATCAGATTGACATTACCTGTACAGGTGCAACAGGTGCCCCATGTCAGATTTTGAAATGATTGCAGAGCAACGTGAAATGAAGTACTTTGCTCATAAACACAACACAATGCTCGATCTGGGAATCGAACCCACAGTCTTGCAGTCATGAGTGCAACACTTTAACCACTAAGCCATGCACCTTCACATATACATGTATATATACATATATATATATATATGTGTGTGTGTGTGTGTGTGTGTGTGTGTGTGTGTGTTTGTGTTTGTCCTTCAACCATTGCTTGATAACTGATGTCGGTGTGTTTACATCCTCATAAGTTAGCAGCTTGGCAAAAGTGTCTGATAGAATAACTGCCAGACTTACAAAGAATAAGTTATGGGATCGATTTCTTTGACTAAAAAACCCTTTATGGTAGTGCTCCAGCATGGCCACAGTCAAACGACTGAAATAAGTAAAAGGATAAAAGAATAGTATTTGTGACATTGCATTATCTAATGTTCCCAAAGGTGACGGGCTGGCAGACTCATTAGTGTGTTAGACAAAGTACTTAATGCTATTTCTTCTAGATTTACATTCTGAGTTCAAATTCTAGTAAGGTTCACCTTGCCTTTTATCCTTCAAAGCTGATAAGATAAGCACTTTGGGGGTCAATGTAATTGACTTCCCCACCTCCATCCCACAATCGTGGATAACTTACATGAACCCAAGTAAGTAAAACCCTCAACAATGCAACTGCTAATGATATAGATAATCCTTCAGATAATCCTTCACCAAGGAACAAAACACCACATGAAAATCTCATCAACAAAATGTTCACATTTTCAGCCATATATAACAATGCATAACCAACCACTCCATAATCGACATTGAAACTAGACACCAATTCTGACTCCTACTCAGTGAAATCAAATGGAGCCCAATGAGTCTCTGCAATACTGGAAACAATACTTAGAGAAAGGATTGCAGTAATCCTTCAGCTATCATGGGTGTTATGTTCCAAGTCCTCTCACGATAGGCAAAAATATTTGAAGGAGAAACAGTACTGTACTGTGTATTTTTAAAATTATTTTTATAATTTGTATATATTTATTTTATAATAAATGCAAAACAACACCATGGAGGAATCACCATAAGCTTAGTGGATTTGGTAGACGGAAACTAAAAGAAGCCCGTCATATATATGAATATATATATATGTATATATAAATATATGTGTGTGTGTGTGGTGTGTGTGTGTGTGTTTGTGTGTCTGGGTTTGTTCCACCAACATCGCTTGACAACCGATGCTGGTGTGTTTACGTCCCCGTCACTTAGCGATTTCGCAAAAGAGACTGATAGAATAAGTACTAGGCTTACAAAGAATAAGTCTTGGGATCGATTTGCTCGACTAAAGGTGGTGCTCCAGCATGGCCACAGTCAAATGATGGAAACAGGTGAACCATGATATGGTGAGGTATTACTGCATTACTGCTTTCTAAAAAACTATATGGTATAGTTTGCAGAAGATTTGGCAGATATTTCTAGAAATTGTAGTTGCCAAGAGAGAGGGAGAGAGGGAGAGAGAGGTGAGGAGAGGACTTTAAAACCAGCATGGTCTGTTTAGGGAGGAGAACAAACCACAGTAAGAGCTGCATATTTTTATATGTAAGCAGTTGTGTAAAGTACTGATGGGAAATTTATTTCAAATCTAGTAAGAAGAGAATGGGTGGAAGATAATTATATTTGGAGATAACATAATTATAGACTCGACTAATGAAAATATAAATTATGTCTTAAAGCTGAACAAAGTTCTAGATATGATAGAGGTTGAGTCTGAAAGTTTTCTAGAAGGTTCAATAGTAAATATAACTTATAACACCTCATTAAAATTTTACAAGATTTCAAGTTAGCGAAGACATTTTAATTCAGTATCCAAAATTAAAGAATTATTGTTTTAATCAATATTTTTGTAATAATAAAAATATATTGTAATTTAATAAAACAGTTATTCATCAATGAGTTACAAGATGTTGTGACTGAATGGGCTGTGCAGCGAACTACAATACTCTCCTATAAAAACTGTGATGTAGTAATGAGCCAACTTGTTTATCATTGTTTGAGCTTCTAGAAAGTAGCCTAACTCTCTTCAAGTCAACAAGGAATATTAACATCACTGTCTCTTTGGTTAACCTACATGAAATATCAATATTCATTGGCATTTCTGCAAGAACACACACACATGCATTCACGCATGCACACACACACACAGAGTAAGAGGAGGCACATAATATTCAGGTAGATATAAAATCTCTCTATATTAGATGCCAAGATTGATTCCTTCAGATGATGCATTTTTCGGTAAACTTTCTTTAACTCCCATCTGATGTTGCAGCTTATTTATTGACTACTTAGAGTGTAAAGTATAATATTGATAATGAAGAGAATGAAGAATTTGAACATTCAAACTTTATGTTTATTTCCAGTTACTTTATTCATAATAATTGTCCAGCATATGTTTCTTATATACCCTGAAGAGATCGTACTAATAACACATTAATTGCTGCTTATAAATAAACAACAATATGCAGTTAATGTGATCGAAACAGGTGTTGGGCAATTATTATGAATAAACTAACTGAAAATAAACATACAGTTCGAATGTTCAAATTCTTCATTCTCCTCATTATCTATCTATCTATCTATCTATCTATCTATCTATCTATCTATCTATCTGTATATATATATATATACACACATATATATATGTATGTATATATAGGTGTATACGTATGCATGTATGTGTGTATGTAGCTATGTCTAGATTATTTGAAGTGGTGTACAGATTTTATATACTAAGAAAAAGGAGTTAGTCACAATTTTGGGCACCTATTCATTTAGTACTTTCATCTCATTTCAGAGAATCATCACAAATGATTCTCTCCTATTTCTTTATATATATGTATATATATATATATATATATATATATATATATATATATATATCACAGTTACCCATCTACATATACTCAGCCTGCTACAAAAACACACATATAAGAATGCATTTATTTATGTATATTTGTCCAACAAACAGCAGCTATCACCACCCAATGGCCCAAGGGCATCAGATTCCTAAGGGAATGAGACAAGACTCCTCTGACAAATGTGACAGAAGGGGATCTGTTTTCTATTTTGCATCATGCCTCAGACTAAGAGAGGCAAGTATACCTAAATGGTAGACCTGTCTTTCCAGAGAAGGTGGTAGTAACATGGCTCCAAACAAACATGCTTCTTCAACCCAGGAACATAAAACAAAAATCAGTCATTGTGGTTGAATTCATAGAGCCTACCCTTTTGTTACCAACCTGGCTGAAATCGGCTCTGGCTCTGAGTTCAAATGTCTTATTTTCATAAGTTTTGAATTAAAATCTTCTACCAAACCTTAGTCACAATTTATGTTCCTAACACTAGCTGAATGATAACTAAGTTATTTAACTAAATTCTTTGTTATATTTTAAGTAATTGAAAGAAACACAGAGCATCTCAAAATAAATTCAGTAACGAAAGGGTTAAGAAAACTGAAGATGCCTGCAAGGTTTCACAATAGGATGAATCCAGAATAATACGACTGGGAATCAAACTTTTTAACTGTACTGTCATGTCTACCATCAGTCAGTGCTTGAACCAAATTTCTAAGATTCCACTTTCTTGAATCAAAACATCTGTGAAACTACATTCCATTATAAAATGAAAAATTTAGCATTTTTAGAAGAATTTCCAACGTATTTTTTTTTTAGAAAAAATAATTGTTTGGCTGTGATATGTTTCTACATAAAATAATATTTCAACAAAACACAGTATAAATATTAGCGGATTAGATATGATTAACTTATAATAAAATATATTATTAATTTGAATTAAAAATTTTCATTATAAATTATTAATTGTTTTCATTTGTTTTGTAGTATTAATTTACAATCGTATAATAAATGATTTTGATATTTACTTGAAATTAATTGTTCTTTAAAAGCAAGAGGTATATTTACATTTTACAATAGCTTTTTAATTTCATATTATTTTTGTATATCAACAACCCAGTTTTCTGATATTTGCGGCAAATAAAATGAACATCGTATTGTTTGTTGCTATGTTAATGAATATAAATTTATTGAGATTTTACAAATTATTGAAAAGGTTCAAGAGTAAAGTGGGCGAGTGGGGTGTGGTGGGGGTGGGGACTGTCTCTGAAATGAGATATAAAAATGTTAGAGTAAGTAATAAAGTCAAATGCAAAAAAAAAAAAAACAATATTGGCAGATTCTTTGACAATCAGTACAATAACAAAGAACTGATAAAATATTAGTAGTGATGTGGTAAAAGAAAGCCAAAGAAAATAGATTCTTTAACCAGTTGATCTCCTGGTGGCCTGAGAGAGGGCAAAAAGCCAATATGGCAATCAAAGAGGTCAATGTGGGATTGCCAATTGAGAAAAGTTATTGGGGCACAACCAAAGCTATATAGGAGTATTATTTCTAAATAAATCTAATCTGAGATTTATTGACTGTCAAACATTGATGAGAGATGAAGTGATTGTAGACGATGGCCTTTGCAATGCTGAGAATTTTGTTTGCACCAAGAGACCTGGAATTTTTAATAGAAGAGAGTCTGGTGCATGGTAGTAGCAGACATGAATTGAAGATATTTGCTTTAATCATTTCTGATCTGACAAGACTCAATAATAAACAAACAACAAATATTTACCTGAATGGTCTCATTTACTTTCAACTTGTCGTACCCTAGATCTTAAAAACATGGCACATAATCAATCTCTCAATTTATTTTCATTAACATAGCACACAATATGACATTCATTTTATTTGCCACAAACATCAGAAAAGTGAGTTGTTGATATACAAAAAAAAAAAAAAAAAAAAAAAAACAACTAACAAAATAAAATACAAGCAAAACCTATTGCTTTTTGAATTATTTCTTGTGCTCCTCAGCAAATATATTTCATTAGAGTAAATAGAAAATGCCAAATATAAGTGATGAATTTTAAGACTGCAAAACAAGGTTTTTGTTTAAGATATTAGTTTTGTATGCACTGTTTGATAAAGACAGCTTGATATTCTGGAGATGAAAGACTCAAAGGTTTGTTAAAAGTTAGAGGTCATAATAATTATTTCTTACTTTGAGATTAGGTTACACATTGCAAGGCTGGCTTACTATCGACTGAATCAACCCCAGTACATGCTTTGTATTTATCTTATTGATTGCAAAATGTTCCACAATGAAGTCCATCCTGGTAAGATTTGAGAACAAATGAAGAAAAGGAAATTCTATAAGACACACTATTAACAGCACTCTGCCGATTTTACCTTTCTACTGTCCTAATGTTCTTAATATTGCATTTAATGAGGAACAGAGAGTGCTGCTCACTCACCGGAACTAAATATAGAACCCCCACACACCCATCCATGCAAAAGCATATATAAACACATATATGCATGTGTAAATATATATACATGTGTGTGTATATATAAATATAAACATACACACACAGATAAACACACACACACATACATTTATATCTATCTATCCAAAGACCACTGATGATTCATTACACACCCCAACTACTGACAATATATGCAGACATATATATAAAGATATGTATATATGTACAGTATGTACATACACATACATATATGTAAATATATGCATATATATATATATGTATATAGATATATGAACATACACACACATATATGTGTGTGTATATATATATGTGTGTGTGTATGCGTGTGTGTATGTTGTGTGTATTTATGCATACATGTGTGTGTGTGTGTGATTGTATCATATATGCATATACAAAGTTGAAGTAGAATTCATCAGATTTCTCAAGGTTACCTCATGATGTACTGCTGATGCAGCTTCAGTGTCCCCACCCATGACAATTCCAGTCAAGAATGGCATTAAGCAAGGAAAATCTGAAGCTCTTCTCCACATGTCTCAAAATGGTCCTGTTCCTCCATCTCTCTTTCTCTGTTTTTATATATATATAAATGTATGCATTTAAGTATGTATGTCATGTATGTATGTATCCCTCTTGATTAGATATGTGCACACCGAGTGACAGGAAAAAATCTCAATTCATACAGACCATACCATTTGTTTGCAATCTTCCTATGAAAGCATATCTTTTTTTTTAATTTCTCACTGTTCTACAGACAAGGCAAAATATTCTCTTGATTAGAAATATCAAGGGTTGGTGAATATGATATACATCTGATCCTAGAAATATCTACAACAACAAAGGTCTAGTTTCACTGAGGAAAGCATGGAACATGGAAATGTGGAAATGTAGAAATGGATGCTAAGATGTGATATGTATATATGATTGCATCATCCATACTCTCAACAACGCGCCCTTAAATATGGTTTCTGATTATAAATATCTTGGGTCATACATATCATCATCTGGAAAAGACTTTCTAACTAGAAAGGGTATGGCCTGGTCAGCCTGTAATGACATTTATAAGATCTGGTCATCAAATCTAAGTAGAGACTTCAAACTTGAAATATTCAAAGCCACAGTCGAACCAATTCTACTATATGGCTCAGAAACCTGGACGTTATCAAAGAAGCTTGAGAGGCGGTTGGATGGAACCTACACTCGCCTCCTTATGAGAGCTCAAAATCTCTCGTGGAAGCGCCATCCAACCAAAATGCAAATATATGGGAAACTACCACCTGTGTCATCTCTTGTGAAACGTAGGAGAGTCCAGTTTGCTGGACATTGTTGTAGAGCTGAAAAAGAAGTTTTTTCTACTCTTCTCCTCTGGAAGCCATCTACTCGCAATACCAGAGGGCGCACACTCTCCTACCCTGATGTAATCTCCAGTGATACAGGCATCCAGCAACAGGACCTCCGTAATGCCATGATGGATCGTGAAGTCTGGCGTAGCATGGTAAATTCCATTGTCTCGACCACGGTCAAACAATGATGATGATGATATATATTGGGTCATACCACAAATAATGTAGTTTTTTTAATACTTCTTTATTTTTCAAAATTAAGATAAAGAAATTTCTTTTTATAATCTAATCTCCTTAATTTTCTATAATGCTCTTCCATCTCTCTGGTGGACTTGCAAGGCTTCTCTTCCAAAATTCACTTGTCAGTGGCGAAAAATACTCCTCCAATACTGTTCTGACCTTGTCTACAGAATTCATACTCTTTGCATCCGTATGATTTTGAAAACTGTGGAATAAATGATAATCAAATGAGGCAATGTCTGGTGAATATGGTGGGTGGGGCATCGTTTCCCATTCAAATTGCTCCAGCCTTTGGAATGTTATCCTCGCTGTATGTGGCTGGGCATTATCTTGATAGAAGGACACCTATTGGCTTGAAACCAAAGATGGTTGTTTTCTTCTAGTGCTGACTTAAGCTGCTCAAGTTGCTAACAGTAGATCTGCTTTGTTCAAAGTGGACTAAACCTTTCATATTCCACCAAACAGATAACAACACCTTATGTGGGTTAAAACCTTCTTAAGCCTGGAGTGCTGGTATTTCTCCTTTCCTTACCCACTCTCTTCGGCACTTAACATTTTTATAGCGAACCCATTTCTCATCACCAGTCACTATTCGGTCCAAAAAAGGTTCATTTGTGAGACGTGACAACAAAGAAGAGCAAACATTCACTCTCTGTGCATGGCTACACTGGGAAAGTTTGTGAAGAACCCATTTACCTAATTTTCCGATGGCATGCAGGTGTTCATGAATGTTCGAATGACCAAATCCAAGCTTCTCTGCTAATTCTTCAACAGTTACAATGAGATTTTGTTCCACTAGGGTTTGTAGGACATCCTCATTGAGCTCTATAGATCTTCGAGGATGAGACCCATCTAGGCTGTAGTTTCCAACTCAGAATTTATGGAAGCACCGTTGACAGAAGCTTACACTTATTGTCTGATCCCCATATCTTGCAGTAATATTTCTCACACTTTCCATTGTGTTGTTGCCTTTATTGAACTCACAAAGCAAAATATGCCGAATATGCTCCATTGTCACTTCCATTATAGTTTTGAAAAAAATAAGCGTTAAAAAACAAACTGCACTCTTCACAACTTGAACTAAGAATAAGGATAAGGTAAAGTTACTATCTGCTTCTATAGCAAATTGATGCATGTAGTTTATCCCATACCCTTCTGACTTTCAGTTCATGCAATTGTAAAAACCACATTATTTATGGGATGACTCAATACACACACACACAAAGAAGCCTGTTCTATATATATATATGTGTGTGTGTGTGTGTGTGTCTGTGTCTGTGTTTGTCCCTCCAACATCACTTGACAACCAATGCTGGTGTGTATATGTCCCCATAACTTAGTGGATCAGCAAAAGAAACTGATAGAGTAAATATTAGGTTTACAAAGAATAAGTCCTGGGGGCGATTTGCTTGACTAAAGCAATTTGCTTGCATAGCAGCAGTCAAATGACTGAAACATGTAAAAGAATAAAGAATAAAAGAATACACACACACACACATATATGTATATGTATATATGTATATATATATATATATATATATATATATATATATTTATATATATATAAGTATGTATATATTGCATCCCTATAAATTACCTTTTTGGCAAAAAAGAATAGGATGAATACCAACCTTAAAAATGAAGTAAAAGTACTAGAGACGATTCATTTGACAACATGCTCTTTAGGGCAATGCTCTAGCATAGTCGTAGTCTAAGGACTGAAACAAATGGAAGATAAAAAATGTGACAAAATTGGCGATAATAAATGAAGCAGTTACAGAAATGCATTAATTTTTTATGATGCAACAACTTTCTTGTTGGTGGTTCAGCATTGGTTGGAAGGACCAGAAATTGAACAAATCTCACCTCTTACACCAGACTCATCTTCTCTTAGACAGATATTCTGAGAACTGGTGCATCTGTGTGTGTGTGGTGGGGTGGGGAGAAAAATCACTTTCAGTGGTCATAGAGTGCATTTGATCACTAGTTCAGGTATTTCTCTAACCACCAGCACATACATATACATACATACATACATACATACATACATACGTACATACATACATACATATATACTTACATACATATATACATACATATATACTTACATACATATATACATATATACATATATATGTGCACACACACATATATATTTAGCTAGATAGATAGATGCACATGCACGCATACATACACCCATACATACACACACCCATACATACATACATACATACATACACATACACACAGACGTACATATGTACTCACATAAATACACACACACACACACACACACAAAGATACATGCATATGAACACACTCATGAAATCCAAGATAGACATATGCCTGATAAGAGCAACCCATACATTTCCATGATTAAATGTCTATGTGACTGAAGTGAGTTGCTGCTAATAAGATTATAACTTTCCATGATATTAATCTCATTTTTCGTCTGTATATTTACAATTGTAACATCTACAGTATGTTTCAAATGGTTTGATCTCTGATCGTCAACAGGTATCTTATTTCTGGATATGTAATTGTCATAGATTGGATTTGAGGCAAGAACTTTAAAATCTTAACAAAGAATATCAAGGATATTGTATATTTGTCTGCCTATATATTTAGCCAGTTGCTTACATTTACATATATCTTTTTAACTTCTTTCAGTTTTCTACTCACAAGGCTTTGGTCAACCTGAGGCTATAGGAGAAGACGCTTGCCCTAGATATCACACAGTGGGACTGAACCTGGAACCATGTGGTTGAGAAGCAAGCTTCTTACCATACAGCCATGTATGTGTGTATCTCTCTATATTTATATATATATATATATATATATATGTATAAGGATGAAAAGGAACACACGAGTTGATATATATGAAAAAACAAGTCAAGATAGAAAATGCTAAAATAATTTTATAAAGAACATTTCAGTACCGGTTTCAGTCAGTTTGAGACCTTTTCAACTGTAACGATTAAATAATTAAATTTAGAAAAATTAAAAGAAAAGTTTTTTAAAAGAATATTTGTATAGTGTTCAAATATAAGTGGCATTTTCCGTGTTTCTGCCTTTCTCTGTTTCTTTTTTTAAAATTTTTCTAAATTTAATTATTTAATCGTTACAGTTGAAAAGGTCTCAAAATGACTGAAACCGGTACTGAAATGGTCTTTATAAAATTATTTTAGCATTTTCTATCTTGACTTGTTTTTTCATATATATATATATATCATCATCATCATCATCATCATCGTTTAATGTCCGCTTTCCATGCTAGCATGGGTTGGACGGTTCAACTGGGGTCTGGCAAGCCTGAAAGCTGCACCAGGCCAGTCAGATCTGGCAGTGTTTCTACAGCTGGATGCCCTTCCTAACGCCAACCACTCCAAGAGTGTAGTGGGTGATTTTATGTGCCACCGACACAGGTGCTAGATGAGGCTGGCAGACGGCCACGCTCGGATGGTGTTTTTTATGTGCCACCGACACAGGTGCCAGACGAGGCTGGCAGACGGCCATGCTCGGATGGTGTTTTCGGTGTTTTCTTATGTGCCACTGACACAGGTGCCAGACGAGGCTGGCGAACGGCCACGATCGGATGGTGTTTGTTATGTGCCCACAGCACGGAGGCCAGTTGATGCGGTACTGGCTACGGTCCCGTTCGGATGGTTTTCTTATGTGCCACCGGCACTGGTACCACCGGCACTGGTACCACCGGCACTGGTACCACAAGGATACAAATTCCATTGATGTTCATCTATTTTGATTTGGTTTGATTTGATTTGATTTGATTTGATTTGATTTTCACTTGCCTCAACAGGTCTTCACAAGTGTCATAAGCAGGAAGGTATGCACAGGTGGACTGACTACGTCCCAGGTAGGGGCCACAGATTATGGCTTCACTATATATATATATATATATATATATAGTTAATCCAAACAAGAAAGCACAAAAAAACACAACAATGCGAGGATGTGGAACAAATATAGTATTATTCGACGCTCAGGAAAGAAGGAGGGTTTAACGTTTCGAGCAGAACTCTTCATCGGAAACATAGGAGAAGGAAAGATCCAGAGAAGGGAAGACAGAGGAAAAAAAATTGCCAATGGTACACACATGGTCACATCAGATAGATAGATAGATAGATACACACACACACACACACACACACACACACACATATACATACATATATTTTTATATATTCGTACACACACTCACACACTCTCATACATGCACACACACAGACACACACACAATGTTAATGCACATCATACAAAGATCAAGTTTCTAATAGTTTCCTTCTTTGGAGACAAAGGTCTAGTTAAGTTCTTATATAATACCTTGTGTCTGCAAGTAGTTTTCGGGCTCTGAGCACATAGTCTATTCTATTTGCAGATCAGGGCGCTGGTGTAAGAGAAGGTAGATGCAAATAAGAAGGTAGATGCAAAAAGTGGAAGGGTGAATAAAAATGGAAAAAGAAAAGAAAAGAAAAGGAATTAGAGTTATGACTCCTCTGATCATAAAGCCTTAATTAAGTTAATTGTAGAATTATTGTACATAAGAGGGTCCAAAATCTGTATGACTACTGCTCAATCTGGAGAGGATTGAGTCCTTCAGCTCACCGAAGGAAATTTGTCCATATGCTTGCATTTTTGAAAATTGCAGATCTGGAATTCAGTATGAACAAACATATAAACATACACATATATGTATGTACACACACACACACACACACACACATATTTGTACATGAATCTCTTTACACTTCCAAATTTTGACATCATACAATAGTTGTAAAGCACTGCCACTGGCAAACAAGTTGTGGCTTTCCTTTCTGATTTTCTGTGAAAACATGTCCAGCTATGGTGAAATGATATCTCGCATAGAAAAAGGTGAGGGCTGGCAAGAGAAGAGGGATCCAGCCACAGAAAATTTATTTTAATGAATTTTCACTGATGAAAGCATGAAAAAGTGGATGTTAAAAAAATGATAATAATGGTGATGACATATATATATACATATTTGTGTGTGTGTGTGTGTGTGTATACACACATAAGTATATAAACACACATGTAAATATATATATATATGCACACACACGTATATATGTACACACACACACACACACATATATATATATATATATATATATATATATATATTATATATATACATATATATATACATGTATATATATATATATATATAATATAAATATATATAAATACATATGTATGTATCTATCTACCTACAACTGTCTATCTATCTATCTATCTATCTATCTATCTATCTATCTATCTATATATATATATATATATATATATATATATATAGAGAGAGAGAGAGAGAGAGAGAGTGAGAGAGATAGATAGATACATGCATACATATGTACATACATATATATTGATAAATATTTATATTCCAATCTATATACATGTATACACACACACACATATATACAAACATATATATATCTATATCTATGCATATCTATCAAAATATGTATATATGTATCTATCTATCTATATGTGTATATCTATCTATCTATTTATCTATCTTTATATATATATCTCTCTCTCTATATATATACATATACACACACACACACACATGTATGTTTATATAATTTTGCATATGCATATGTGTGCTTGTACATGAGCTTCTAAGTGTGTATGTGCATATATGCATGGCTTCGTCAGATACATATCTACAAGCACAACATTGAGAAGCTTCTCTTAAATAACAAACGCATGAAAAGTATACACAATATAACCAAAATAAACAACTGTATTCTCTTGCATATTTCTAAAATAAATAAAATATATTACATGCTTCAAATACAATCTATGCAAATTTTCCTAAAATGGCAAAGAATAAAATAAATATAAACAGAAATAGGCCTTACTATAAAAGCCCTTTGCAAGAAGAGCAGCAAATATCTCACCAATAACAAACATATTTAACATTTATTAAATTATAGAATAAGCAAAGATCTTCACGTCACATAATCACAAAATAAAACAAAAGGTTAAAAAAAAAAGAAAAAAGCTAAAAGAAAAATGTAGAGAAAATCGTTATTAATTGTACTTTAAAGAGGAACAGCAATAAGAAATTATTTGTCTTTTCAATTGTTATATAAATATATATATATAAGTAAGCATGAAGCCCTGTAATGTCAAACTTAATTATTTTGAATAAAAATTGATTTCCTATCTCATATTAAATTTACTTCTAAAAAATTTATATATATATCTTATCATCATCATCATCATCATCGTCACAGTCGTCATTGTTATCAACATCATCATCATCATTATCATCATTTAACATCAGCCGTCCATGCTGGCAAGAGTTGGACTACATATAGGGTTAGACACATTTAAGTGGCAAATATATATATATATATATATATATATATATATATAACATAATATATATAGTATATATATTTTACATATGCATATTTATTAAATACATCCACAAGCACATGCACACACATACACACACACATATGTATATATATATATATATGTATGTGTGTGTGCATATGTATGTACGTATATATGTATGTGTATATATATATATATATACATGCACACACATGTGTATGTGAGTGTATGTGCATATATAATTTTATTGATAGTGACTTTGAAGTTCCTTGTGTTGTTGGCAACATATGCATATGTGTGTATGTGTGTGTATGTGTGATATTGCAAATATGTGTAACTATAGTATAAATTCATACTTGTGTGATGGTTTCCATACAAATGAAGAAATATAGAAAAATAAAGTAAGCTGTCAAATTTTCAGTATCACACAATACCATCAAGGGAAAAACAATTCAATTGTAAATACTTCTGTTTGTTTCTAAATCTATTCCCTTATAGAATCATCTAATTAATTTCGGGGAAGCGTCTCCTTTTGAAATGGATTGTAACTATTTGAGAGTTGTAACTATTTCAGAGTTGTGTTTTTTTGCATTATGATTCTGAGTTAAAATTGTATTATGGTTGGCTGACTTTCAGCCCTTTAGCTCTCCAGAGTGGGTAAAATATGTGTCAACACTGCATTCATTCATTTGTTTTATGTCTTTTTATCCATACTGGCATGAATTATGTGAGTACTTATTTTTGAGGTATTGTCTCACGGTTGGAGGCTTTTCCTGCTGATAGCCTGTTCCTTTTTTTTAGGGTAAGGTGTATCATTATCATGGTCATTTTCGACGTTGTCATCATCATTGTCATCATTATAATCATCATCATCATCATCATCATTGTTATTGTTACCATTGTTATTATCATCGATCTCCTCTTCACAACCATGACCACAACCACGACAATGACATGACCACGACTACCACCACCAACACCACCAACGCCACCACCACCACCACTGCCATCCTCCTCCTCCTCCTCATCATCATCATCAACTTTTAGAGCCTATGTTCCACACTGGCATAGGTTGGATGGTTTGACTGAATCCAACGGTTATGGGGGACAGTATTCATGATTTCTATGGTTGGATGGCCTATCATAACACCAATCACTTTATAGTGTGTACTGGGAGCTTTTTCTTTTCGTTTTTCAGGATACCAGCACCAATAAAGTCACCATACAGCTCACAAGACTTAAAATACCATTTGACTGAGTGTGGCTCCAGTAGAAGAAGTCAGCATTATGCTAGGCAATGAGAGATTAAAGAATGAAAGAAAGGGAGAGAAATGGTTTCTTGCTGTGGAGGAGCTACATGACAACATACAGAGTAGGTGGGAATAACAGGGATGGAGCAGGAAAGAAAGATAAAATTGTGGTGATGAAGTGACAGAATGGACCTTGGATGTACAAGAAAATGAATAGAAATATGTGGTGACAGACAAAATGGTAAAAGGTGTAGGTAGAGATCGCAAGAGTGTATGAGAGAGAATGATGAATGGTTAGGGATAGGAAATTGGTGCGGTGGGTGAAGTGGGGTGGACAAATACACTGATGAATAAAATTAGAAGAGTAAGAGATGAATAAAATTTGAAGACATAAGAAAAGTAAGGATGTTGGCTGTAGAGAATGGATAGGGCTAAGGAGTGGCGGTAGTGAGTGCTGGACAGGATGGAGGAGTGATTTATTATACATATGAAATGGAGAAGGTTGGGGAGAGTAAGTAATGAATGGCAGTAAAGAAGTGGGTCAGTGTGGATGAATAATAACGATAATAATGGTTTCAAATTTTGGCACAAGGCCAGCAATTTTGGGAGTGGGTTAAGTCGATCACATCGATCCACCCAAGTGTCCAACTGGTACTTATTTTATTGACCCTGAAAGGGTGAAAGGCTCAGTTGACCTCGGTGGAATCTGAACTCAGATTGTAAAAATGGATGAAATACCACTAAGCATTTTTCTTGGCATACTAACCATTCTGCAAGCTCAATAATAATAATCATGATAATAATAATAATAATAATAATAATAATAATAATATAATAATAATAATAATAATAATAATAATGATAATGATAATGATAATAATAATAAAAATAATAATAATAATATAATAATGATAATCTTTTCTACTCTAGGCACAAAGCCAAAAATTTTGGGGGAGGGGACCAATCAATTAGATTGACCCCAGTGTACAACTGGTACTTTATTTATAAACTCCAAAAGCATGAAAAGCAAATTCGACCTTGGCAGAATTTGAACTCAGAACGTAGTGTTTGGTGAAATACCATTAAGCATTTCATCCAGCTTGCAGATGATTCTGTCAGCTCACCACCTTAATAATAGTAATAATAAGAATACGGATGTGTAGCATGTGGTGCAGAAGAAATTTGCCTGAAACTATAAAATGTTGAATAATAATAATAATAATAATAATAATAATAATAATAATAATAATAATAATAATGATAATGATAATAGTAATAACATAATGATAATAATAATAACAATACATTAGGGAGAAGAAGGAGAAAAGAGAGGGAAATGATGTATCATTGGGTAGGTTGCACAAGAGTAAAGGGAGAAGGAGATGTAGTTGCATGGGAAAAGTGTGGGGTGTATGGTGCTTGAGTAGGAGAGATACTTTGTCAGCACACTAGGGTGATCCCTATAAAATATAAATAAAAAATGACAATGTGTGTGTGTGTGTGTGCACGCATGTGTATGTGCGTGTATTTGTGTGTGAATGTGCATGCATGTGTGTCCATTTGTTTTTTATATCTTGCTCATGTTGTGCCTTCAAGACCCCTAAATTGTAAAAAACAAAAACACAAAAATCAGGCAAAGGTTGATGCTAGGAAAAACATCCAGCCGCAAAACAATGCCTCAATAACATGTTTCATTCAGGTATGAAAGAAAAAAAACATGTAAAACAAGTATGTGTATGTATATATATATATTAAGTGCAGGAGTGGCTGTGTGGTAAGTAGCTTACTTACCAACCACATAGTTCAAGGTTCAGTCCCATTGCGTGGCACCTTGGGCAAGTGTCTTCTACTAAAACCTCAGGCTGACCGAAGCCTTGTGAATGGATTTAATAGATGGAAACTGAAAGGAGCCCATTGTATATATATATATATATATATATATATATATATATATGTGTGTGTGTGTGTGGTGTGTGTGTGTGTGTGTTTGGGTGTTTGTGTTTGTCTCTCCAACATTGGTTGACAACTGGTGCTGGTGTGCTTATGTTCTCATAACTTAGCAGTTTGGCAAAAACGACTGATAGAATAAGTACTACGAGGCTTACAAAGAATAAGTCATGGGGATGATTTGCTCGACTAAAGGCGGTGCTCCAGCATGTTGCAGTCAAAAGACTGGAAAAAGAAAAGGATAAAAGAATATATTTCTGTTGTATCTGGGGAGAGTCATTCTCTTTTAGTAGCCTATTATTTAACACACTTACCGGTAAAGTTTCCAATAATTTACCAAATCTGAAAACAATATATATAAATATTAATAAATAACATTATATATGTAAATATAAATCTATATATATATGTCTATTTATATTGCATTTATAAATATACCATAAGATAAATTCATACATACACACATATGCACACATATACACACACACAGACACACACACAGATGCATACACACATACATGCACACTCTCACCCACACACATATATACTAGTGAAATTTTTTCTTTGTTTCCTCAATACTCCACACAAATAATGTAAAAAGTTCAAAATGTAATATACATACATACATATATATATACATATATATATATATATATATTGCAAATTGAATTTCATATTGAACATATATTTCAAGGTTTTATAACCTATCTATTTTTAAACTGTGTGATCTCTTTAATGTCATATCTCAGAAAAATTCTTCTCAGATTTCTTAAATTTGAATTAAAAAGTTTTGTATGGAATAAAACTACAAAGACTATACACCACAACTAAATTGGTAAATTAGCTGTTTCGAATGGAAGGCCTTATATATACTTAGACAATATATTGGAGAAAAATCTATGTTCAGTTCAATTCAGTTTTATTGACAGGTAATAATTTATTTTATATCGCACAGGCATGGCTGTGTGGTAAGAAGCTTGCCTCCCAACCACTGGCAGCTTAGGCCAGTGTTTTTTACTATGGTGCCTAGCCAATCAAAACCTTGATAGTGGATCTGGTAGATGGAAACTTAAAGAATGCTATTCTACATATGTTTGTATATACAAATATATATGAATCTAAAAATTTTCTTCAATACAAAGATAGAAAAAAACATTACAAATCACAACATTTGTTCCTGCACCAGACACCAGCTTTCTAACTGCATGTTATGAGGCTATTTATTACTCAAATTCTATTAAATATACTAGCAAATCTACCCATCTACGATGGAGGCATAAAATGAAGGAGGGAAGTCATAGCAGCAATATGTATTGAGAAATGTGTAAATAGACTTGATAGATTACAGGGTGATGTCTTTGAGAAATCACATTATTGTTAGTGATACAACATTCTGTTGTAGCTATAAGATGTGTGTTTGCGATTAAGTGATATGTGATGATGATTCACTCCCAAACTGAAATAGGCTTCCAGCCTCTGTATCATGAATGGTTATGTGGACCACTCCTAAAGAAAGTCAGAGCTTCCTTTGACCACTACACAAAAGTATTAAGAAATAATGTTATTTAGATATACTTTTATTTTAGTTGTTTGCACTATTTAATGCTTGTTTATACTCTTATACATTCAAAGTTCACAAAACTCCTTATTTAAATTATGAATCATATTCTTTTCGATAATATCAATATGTTTACAAAACTTCTTTGTAGAAAATATCTTCTGTTTGGTTGACATTAAATTTTCAAATTACTGGAGTCTATTGGTACACAATCTAAAGTATGGCCCTGTGCCTTATTTGCTGTGAACGTGTGAGTGCAAAAAATCAAACTACACTTACCTCTCACTGTTCTATGTGAATAATATCTGGATGTTTTGGTACCATGGGTTATTTTGATTGACAAAACTGAGATGTAAACAACAGCCACTTTGATTAGCCATTTCGAATCCTACTTGAGACTGACACACTTCAATAACCACTAAATAATCACACACACTATATACTGACACACACTTTTTTCATTTTATTTTCGCTATTAATCATTCTCGCGAACCCCTTTGTATCTACGATGAGGCCATGAACTGTATGAAAAAAATCCAGAGTTACTTGAGGTCGGTGAATTTTCAAAAAAAATGGTTTATCAATTCAAAAATCGATATCTACGAAATAATCTAACTTTTAATGCTAAATACCTTCCTGACAACTGTCTTTGTAATCCCAGAAAATATCGTAACCACTGGTCTGGCCGTCTGGCTATGAAGAGTGAACAGACAAAGAGATGAACAGACAGACAGACAGATAGACAGGTGGCCATAACATCCATTATAGTAATATATATATATATATATATATATATATATATATTTACATGTTTGGTTTGACAAGATTCTTGATGTGAAAACGTGGGTTGAAACAGATATTATTATACTTGGGGATGACCATCTTTTGCCAACTAAACACATCCACTATTTATGTGAGCGTCACTTTATTTTTATTATTATTACTTTTAGTTTATTTGTCCATCAAAGTTCTTTCATCACATATTTCATGATCTCCTGAGCACCTCTCTGTCCAATGTGTCTGCTCTTTTCCTACCTACTCCATCTTGTCCTTCTGTAGTTTGTATATCTTCACACTGATGCCAAGGTGTATCAGCGTTTGCCTTTCCCTTGGGTAACATCAGTGGTGTGGAGAGGGGAGGCTGGTATGCATGGGTGATTACTGGTCTTCCATAAGCAACCTTGCCTGGACTTGCACCTTGGAGGGTAACTTCCTAGGTGCAATCCCATGATCATTCATTACCAAAGGGGCTCTTTACCAGTACTGGAGCTGTGGTCTCTCAATGCTAAGAAGTAGCAGTTTGACTTGGAGACACATCCTGATATCCAAGCTACCACAACCTGTTGAGAAATGTTATTCCAGAAATCCTTTAGAAGAATTCCTTTTCATCAGCATTTATTTGCGGTCATACTCTGTCGGTCATTACCAAACATTAATGATTATAGGTGAGAATAGGCTTGAAAACTAAATTGATTTTGGTAGAAACTGAATGCAAAACAAAAACAAAAGTAACTGAATATATACTGCAAGGTATTTTGTCAGACACTCAAATAAATCTGAGAATCCCGTTCTCAGTGTAGATATGAATATAAAAGATTTTTAGGCCTGAAGATGGGGGTTAATCATCCTGGAAAAAATCATAAAAATAAAAGAAAGCAAAGTTATGCAAACATTTCTTGCTAAGGAAACTTGCTGAGAGCAGTTTTATAATAAAGTTTTAAAATGTTTTAATAAACTGATTAGCTATATATGTGTGAGTGAGTGTGTGTTTGTGTTTGTATGTATATATATACATACATACATACATACATACATATATATATACATATATATATATATATATATATATATATATATATATTATATATATATATATATATATATACAAACATATATATATATATATATATATACATACATATATATATATATATATATATATATATATATATATATACATACATATATATATATGTATATACATACATATATATGTATATACATACATATATATATATATATATACATATATATATACATACATATATATATACATACATATATATATGTATATACATACATATATATATATATATACATATATATACATATATATACATATATATATACTATATATACATATATATATATATTATATATATATATACATACATATATATACATACATATATATATATACATATATATATATATATACATACATATAATATACATACATATATATATACATACATATATATATATATACATATATATATACATACATATATATATATATACATACATGTACAAGTATATAGGTGAATGTATACATGTGTATGTGAGGATATATATCAACAGGGTTTCATCATTAGAGAACAAAGAAAGTTTAGTTTAATGTTTATTAGCAAATTTCACAGTTAGATTTGAGACGTAAATTTCTAAATGCTGTAAATAGAAGCAAAACTTTGGTTAATTTGTTATAAATGGCACCAATCAGTTTACTTCTTTGGAGGTAATACTAAGTTTGTCTGACTTTCATATGTAATCTACAAAATAATTAATAATTTTATTGAAAAATAAAATTTTAAATAGGTCTAGTCTTTGTGTGTACCGTAACTCTGGTCAAACTCTGTTTGAGGTAATCTACAGAAATATTGGTTTGGTCAGCTCTACTTGAACCAAATCTATAGACATATAGAAATATTGCTATATATTAGATCAAACAGAGCAAAGCAGTGTTGCAAAGCAACAAAAGTAAATAATGGCAACGATACTTAAATGTCTGTATTTTACATAATCATGACCAGTCTGTATTTATTGTGGGACATGGCATCCTAAGGTTAAGGATATATTAGAATAAAAACTTATTTCATACTTACTAGATTGTCATATAAAATTAGGAGGCAGAAGAAATCAAGAGCCTATTTAAAAAAATTCTTTATTCTCTTTGATTTCAGTCATTTGGTTTAGTCAATCATTGTAAAATTCAAGGACACCTTCACTTTTGAGGAATTCCATAGAACTTTAATGAAGTGGCAGGAGTGCTACAAGTGCAATGAAGTTAAAGGAACCTAATTCAAAGGGGATTTAAAGTTTTGTTGTTCTTTGAAATTGATAAATGTCTCTTCTGAAAAAGTCTGAAAGATTTGGGGATTCACCTTGTGCTATCAAGTGGGATTGAATCTAAAAGCTATGTGGTTGAAAAGCGAAAAAGTGAACTTTTTAACCCCATGGTCATACTATTTTACACACACACACACACACACACACACTTCTCTTTCTTTCTCTATGTTTTTTCCTTACCCCTTTTGCATTTAGATTATTCTGTCAGATACAATACTTATTGTATTGACATTGTTTTGAATGAATCCTGCATTATCTCATGGCTTTTGATGATGTGACTGTTTAGTTTGAGAATAACATTATAAGACAGGAGTGAGAGGCTGGATATGATCAATTTGAGCCTGAAACAGGTAAAATATTTGGGATTAATATGATGGTTTAAATGCTAAAGGATTTATAGAAAGTCACCAAATGTAAGCATTCCAAGTAAAAGATCTTTATCTCTACATATTCTTCATTGATACTTATTTCCAATAAAGACGTTCTCAAAATGCACCTTAAGATAAAGGAGCTCCGAAAATGCAACTTATGAAAATTTTCACACATGCACAGGAAGGGTCGCATCACCTATCATCCAAAAGTTTTGCCCACATGGCTTTAGCATGGGTGGGAAAAAAATAAAGTCTGGTACTTTATGAATGCACTTCATAATTACACATTAAGAGATATATATATATATATATGCATGCACATCTATTTAGAAAACTTTGAGATATTCCATATGATATATGAATTGATGGTTTCATAGTTTAGTAAGTAAAGGTCTAAGCCGAGACCATTCTTAAGTCATGAAGCATACAACTCCATCAATTTAGAATGTCATAGGCTAAACTATAAGATTTTAAACATTTCATAGTTAGGGATACCAAACTTGGTTTATACATTGAGCTGCATGATTTAGCTATGTTATAGACAGAATTATATGATTTGAGGAAGCTATTACTTGATATATATGAAGACTTGAATATGTCACATATTAATGTATATGGCCATGCTGGTGTTACATAGAAAAGCACCCAGTACACTCTGTAAAGTGGTTGGCATTAGGAAAAGCATCCAGTTGAAGAAACCATACTACAACAGACAGTTGGAGCCTGGTGCAGCTCTCCAGCCTGCCAGTTCTTGTCAAACCACCCAACCCATACCAGCAGGGAAAATAGTAGCTAGATGATGATGATGATGATGATAATGTTGATGATGACTTACTGAATGGTACATTGGGAAAATGCTTGAAAAACACAGCCTTAGAATAATTTGAAACTATAACACACATTTCTCATGCTTAGGTAACTTTCGCATCATTTATGGTATTAATAATAACATTCATGAAACTAAAGTTTTCTTTTTTTTTTGCTAAGTATGTCTATAGTTATGCTAGACAGTTCCCTACACAATATTATTGCATGTATTTTTCCATTTGTAAATATAATGCAGGATGTAACAATCTTCTATCAATTCTTAACCAATACATTTAATGTTTGCAGGCCTCTCTCTTCAGTTGCAGTGCCACAGACAAGAATAAAAAGAATTATATAGTTTTCAGATTCAGAAAAACTAAGATATTAAGTTTGTGGTGAAAGAATCAGTAAAGGAGTTTGGTAACAACATTTATTGGAATTTACAGAATGTTATGTCAACAAGAGAGTAAAAACATTCAATTGGTTCCTCAAAAACAGATAAAAAAAATTTTCATTCATGCAAAATAAATAAATGAAATAAATAAATAAATAAATCTATGCCAAATAGAAATGTAAAAGAAGAAAGAAAACCTCAGAGATGGACAAACAAAATCCATTTCTCTTTCAGTTGATAGCTGTTTGTGTTAAGTGATTATGAATGCCCAAGTATTCTTTAGAATTTTCTTTCCTATCTGCTTTCAAGAAGAATGTTATTTTGATTCTAACAAACAGCATTAAGGTTGTAGAGAAGAAGTCTTTGAGCGAGAATGTTTGGAAGTGAATCTACTTTTACAAAGCTATGGCTCTCCATAGTTTTGTTTGTCAAACATCTCAGTACGACAGAAAGATATTGAAATGTCAGATCTGCAGCAAAGGAAATTCAGATATCAGGAAGTATTTTGAGGTGAGGAAGACCAACTGTAGTTTTTATGTTGGTAGATATCAACAAAAAGTTGTAATGTATATATAGGCCGTAAAAATGCCAATGCTTGTAAATTCAGGAGCAAGAAGCCAGGAGGGTGCTCAGCAGTAATCGGAAAAGATGTAGTATCTTGTTTGCAGATGAGATTTTCAAGAGAGAACCATGATCAATCTAAATGAATAGAGTATTATATTCTGACCAGTTTTTCAATTACAGTTTGTCAGTAAGCATTTGGCAACTTTCAATAAACACGTATTGCACAGTTTAAATTTATAATCTACTGAAGAAAAGCTTACATTTATCTTCTTCATTTTTTTTTTTATGTTTGGTTCTTCTCAACATCTATATATGTTTCCTGCAAATAACTCTGTAAATAATGTAAACATAAGTCTATTCACTTTGTGTTATGCATTGATTTTAGAATAAGTGTTATCTTCTGTTGTAGTGCAACACACAAGGTAAACCTAAGAAACTTAAATGAATGGATGAAAATTAAATATTAATATAGAGAAAATAAGAGTTAATATGTGTGTGCATGTGTGTGTGTGGGTATATATATGCATATGTATATGTGTGTGTGCATATGTATGAGTTTGTGTACATGTGAGTGTGTGTACATATATACATACATATATGTGCATACATATAAATGCATATATGAATGAATATATATACATATATATATGTGTGTATATATATACATATATATATAAATACATACATACATATATATACATATATACATACGTACATACATATATATATATATATACATATATATATATATACACATAAATACATACATACATATAATACATATATATATACATATATACATATATATATATATATATATATTAATATATAAATACATACATACATATATGTATATTATATATATATATATATATACATATATATATATATATATATATATATATTATATATATATATATATATATATATGTATGTATATGTCAAGAAAGACTAGAAGGGAAGACGAAGAAAACAGCAGGTAGAGAAAGAGGAAAGAAATGAGCGTGTGTGTTAAGTGACAAACAAAAGTGTTGGGTAAACAGATGAACAGAAAGATAATTCAACAGGTTGGTACATATATTGGGAAAGAGAGAGATAACAGTGAAGTTAAATAGTTGTGCGCAGCTGGATGTGATGTGAAGGTAGTGTTTTCATTGATTTCTATCTAGAACTAAAGTGTAGTCATGGCTTTTGCTGTCAGTTCCTTTTATTTATCAGAATATAATTACTGGTACTTTTATTTTGATTCCAGAAGCTCAAATAAATAGAATAAATAAATAAATAAATAGAAAATAAAAAGTAAAACAGAAAGTACAATATGTTTTATAGATTTGGTCTTTTGGAAATAAAATGGAGGATAAAATAGTGAACTGCTAATATG
The DNA here is from genome assembly GCF_006345805.1 of Octopus sinensis. Classification (NCBI taxonomy): domain Eukaryota; kingdom Metazoa; phylum Mollusca; class Cephalopoda; order Octopoda; family Octopodidae; genus Octopus; species Octopus sinensis. The sequence goes on along the minus strand of NC_043005.1, from coordinate 54,468,886 downwards.
TATTTTAATCATTTAAAATGACACATCATGATGCTAAAAATAAAGAAAGAGATGGATGACAACTCTGAAATCCATATTGATTAAAAATTGAAAAAGAGATGCATGGAGCATTGATTCTGATATTTGATAAGAACAGTGGCAACTTCAAGCATGTTTCAGTCTTGTTAGTCCTCTTTCACAAACTATAATCATGATAAAATATTACCACCATAACTTAGCAGTTCTATAAAAGAAGCCAGTCAAATAAGTACCAGGCTTAAAAACAAGAAAAAAAAATGGAATGGGATCAATTTCTTCAACAAAAACTCTTTAAGGTGGTGTCCCAGAATGGCCACAATCCAATGACTGAAGCAATTAAAAAAAATAAAAGAAAGAAATCGTTTACATACATCAATGAGACTATCATTGATATTTTTACTTGACCTGCTTAAAATAGCCACCAAATTCCCCCAAACCATATATAAGAATTTTTTCTCTAATATAACAAAAGAACACAATCATCACTGTATGCTTTTATTAAAGGCCAACTTGGTCAAGACTGACCTGCAGGTTAAAAACAATAAAAAAAAATAACCAAGCAAAAAATAAAATAAAGAAAGAGACATCCATTCCCATAAAGGAAACAAAAGGTACAATGCTTACAAAAAAAGATTTTTCCACTTAGATTGAGAAGAAACCTGTCCAGTTCTGTAAATTGTTTTCTTTATTGGAAATTGCTCTAGATATGAGATTTGGTTCTAAGTTTGGGAAATTTAGAATGATAGATATTGCTTTCTTTTAGCTCTATTATGACTTTCCTCAGAGTTCTTTTAGATTAATTGTACAAAAGCAAACTCCCCCACACTATAGTGTGTTATTTTAAAATCTAGTGTGAAGTCTCTAGGTGTTCGCTTTTCTACATCAGTGCTGCTCAAAGTTGTGGTCCATGGGCCAGTGCTGGTCTGTGAGCCATCAGCTTCCAGTATGCAGTGAGTTTCTAGAAAAGAAAGAAACATTATAAAATGCTCATAAAATTCTTATGAAATATTGCATTATTTGTTTACAAAATAAATATAAGGTGCAGGAGTGGCTGTGTGGTAAGTAGCTTGCTTACCAACCACATGGTTTCAGGTTCAGTCCCACTATGTGGCACCTTGGGCAAGTGTCTTCTACTATAGTTTTGGGCTGACCAAAGCCTTGTGAGTGGATTTGGTAGACGGAAACTGGAATAAGCCCGTCATATATTTGTATATATATATATATATATATATAATATTAATTAGAGACAAAACCACTATTTTGCAAATCAAACAAAGAAAGACTTAATCCAATACATAAAAAAATTTAAAATAAATTAAATAAAATTAAATTCGCCACTACAATTGTAGTGAAAATTGTAGTGGCGAATTTAATTTAATTTAATTTATTTAAATTTTTTTATGTATTGGATTAAGTCTTTCTTTGTTTGATTTGCAAAATAGTGGTTTTGTCTCTAATTAATATTATAATATTTTATTTAATTTATTTAAATTTTTTTATGTATTGGATTAAGTCTTTCTTTGTTTGATTTGCAAAATAGTGGGTTTGTCTCTAATTAATATTATATAATATTTTACTATAAAATTGGATTCAATCCTAAATCTGATTTTCCCTGTAAATTTGGATTTATTCCCTAATATTTATTATTATATATATATATATATATATATATGTGTGTGTGTGTGTGTGTGTGTGTGTGTGTGTGTATTTTTGTGTGTCTGTGTTTGTCCCCCCAACATTTCTTGACAACCGATGCTTGACTAAAGGCGGTGCTCCAGCATGGCCGCAGTCAAATGACTGAAACAAGTAAAAGAGTAAAAGACAAAGAAAACTGTCAACTTTTATCATATTCATTAAATATATTGTTTCTGGTATAAATTAATGTTACTAAGAAATATTACCAGTACCTGGCACATTGGAAAAAAAAAACTGCTGGTATGCCATAGTAGATAGTTTGAGAAGCACTGCTCTACATGATACCCTACCTCAGAGAATTTATAAGGATTAGTCATCATATAGGTCCATTTAACCTATTTCTCCCTGAAAATAGATAAATAGATAAACAAATAAAATGTTATTTACCAACTCCTTTTCAATTACTATGCTACTCATAGGAAACTTTTCTGTCTTGTTCCCACTGTCAAATTTTTTCTGCTTCCAAAATTTTCTTCTCATCTTGTTCTGAATGTTTTCAAAAATGTAAATATGTCACTCTCTTGGCACCATTACTTTCTTTCTGGAATTTGCTGCATTCTCTGGTATTTGCTCTTTCTAACTTGTAAAATATATTTGCCATTAAGTAGTTCTTATATTAAGCTTTCAATACTCTTCTTCTGTGAGAGAAAGAATTTCATGGTTTAAAATTTTGGTACAAGGCCAGGGTTGCAGAGAAGGAAGGAAGTCAATTACATTGGCCCCCAATGCTCAGGTGGTACTTATTTCAATGACCCTGAAAGGACAAAGAGTAAAGTCAGCCTTGGCAGAATTTGAATTCAGAACGTAAAAATTGGACAAATGCTGCCAAGCATTTTGCCCTGGCGTACTAATGATTCTACCAGCTTACCACCTTAGGGAAAGAAATTCATGGTGAAATATGTTTTATCGTATTGGAGTCTTAGTTAATCAATCAGATAGACCTCAGAGTATATGTTTAAGTCTGGTGCTTGTTCTATCAATTTCTTTATATGCCGAACTGCTAAGTTACAAGAATGTGAAAATTAAAAAAAAAAATCTTTATTGGTTGTCATGTGGTGTTTACATAAACAAGAAAGTAGGAGAAATAAACACAAACTCAAAGACCACACACACTCACACACACACGTACACGCAAACACATTTATAGAAAGAAAGTTGAAAGGTTAAATGGAATATCCACTTTATAGTAATGGCGTCTATGAATTCTCTTTACACAAGCTACTTTCAGGAAAGAACAAACAGCTGATTGCTAGAGATGGGACATCATCATTTTAACTTAAATTCTTTCAAGGGTTGATAAAAATATAAACAAGTAACATTTAGAATAAGGCATTATATCTACAATTAATAGATATGACACATCTTTTAACATTATTATACAAAATATTTGAAGTCTGAGTAGTTGAAATACATCAACTATTTATTTATATTAAAAGATATTAAAATGAAAAAAATTTTAAATTAAGGCTTTGAACCAAGATCAAAGCTGTTTTGGATTCAACCATGTTATTAACCACTAAATTTAAATGATATTGGTGAATTAAATAGATTAAGAATTAGATTTGTTCAAGCTGAAATACTTTCCACACTAAATAACAGATATTTATTTTCAGCTAGAAATATCAAATTATATGCCCACCAGAATTGTAATATGTTAAGCTATCGCCTATATTTTGTATCATTATTTAAGCTCCACCCTTATCTACTTAATCTTCCTTTTATAAACTTCTGATCTATTTATTCAGTTTGATATTTTATTTCGAATTATATATTGAACTTAATTTTTTAAAAATATATTGGTTTCATAGCTTTCTGTTTCTTCCCCCCTCTTACTTGAACTCCCAAAACTCCAAAACATCATTAATTTTTAAGGAAGTTTTATTTGCTAAAGGTATCTGAAAATTGGTCATGATACAGAGCACACATACACACACACGCACAAATATATACGTGTGTGTGTATATATATATGTATGTAAACATATGCATATATATATATATGGGTGTGTATGTATCTCTCTCTCTCTCTCTCTCTATATATATATATATATATATATATGTATATATATATATATTATGTATATATATATATATATATATATATATATATATATAAAAATATATATATATATAAATATATATATGTATGTATGGTTTCAACTACCATGTATTGTTCTGAAGATGAGTCTGTTGGATTCCATATCCATACTTTTCTATCTATCGGTATACATATGCATACATGTTTATTTATATATGTTTGTATATGTATATTTTATGTGTGTGTTGATATTCATGTAACATCTATCATATATAACTAACAAGATTATAAAATAGTTATAAACATACAGAATAAACTTCTACTCCGTCACATTACTTCTCTTATCTCTTCTATATGTGTATATATATATGTATGCATACATATATAAAGGCTGAGTGGTTTGCTTCCTAATCACATGGGTTAGATGGAATCCAGTGAGGCATGATAGCAAGATGCCCTTCCTCTCAAAACTCTCAGCTGTTTACAAGGTAAGTAATATCACCCCATAGCCAGACCAAATCCACTCACAAGGTTTTGGTCAGCCTTCAGCCAGGGGTAATAATAGAAGATATTTGCCCAAGGAGCCATGCAGTGGGACTGAACCTGGAACCACATGTGGTTGGGAAGCAAGTTTCTTACCACACAGCCACACTGCTCCTATGTGTAAACAATGGCTGTGTAAACAATGACTTGTGTTTTCATGCTCTCTTTCACCTTACCAATCTCATAAGAGTCTACATTGTTCTAGAAATACTAAAAAAAAAAAAAACTGTATAGTCACAGCAGCTTGGTCTGCACAGCAAGAACTGACTTTGAATGAAATGAGCAACAACGACAACAACAACAACAACAACTATAGCATGGTATGTAAGTGATTGCCTTCATATTCCAGTGTGTATATCAGATAACCTTTCTTGATCTGATTATTCTTACACTCTTGCGACAAAAAAAAAAAGGAAGAAGTAAAAGAAAGAAAAACACTGACTATGTCTCATGTTTCTCAGAATGTTAAAGAAATTCAGAATGAGCAATGATGCGTTGAAGGACTTTTACCATTGCATGGTTGATCTGAGACTGTTACAAATTCAATCAGTGTCCTGATTTCGTGGTATTAGCACCCTAGAGCATTAAGTTCATGAAAACGTCGTGATCATCACCTGAAAATTTGTTTTGCATTGGTGCTCAACAAAAGCTTCAAGGTATCTATCACACATGACTATTCTGTCGTATTCTACACATCACTGATGACAAAGGTCATTCTACTGAAAAACTTTTCAGTTTACCCTCATTCAGAATTGAAAATTTCTGTCTTTAAGACATACATACATACCTACATATACATACATACAGACATATATATATATATATATATATATATACACATATACATACATACATACATACATACATACATACATACATACATAATACATACATACATACATAATACATACATACATATATATACATATACATATACATACATACATATATATATATATATATTATATATATATATATATATACACACAAATATATTATACATTTATATACATATATATAAATATATACATGAATATATCTTGAAACCTGGCACTCCATCAGTTGTGATGACAAACAAGGGTTCCAGTTGATCCAATCAAAGGAACAGCCTGCTCTTGAAATTAACATCCAAGTGGCTGAATACTCCACAGACATGTGTACCCTTAATGTAGTTCTCAGGGAGATTCAGTGTGACACACAATGTGACAAAGCTAGCCTTTTGAAATACAGGTACTACTCATTTTCACCAGCTTAGTGAATTGGAGTTACACGAAATAAAGTGTCTTGCTCAAGGACATGATGTACCCCTGATAATCGAAGAAAATTATAAATGTGTGTGTGGGTGAGTGTGTGTGTGTGTGTGTGTGTACATGCACATGTAAACATGATAGGCTTTTTTTCTGAAGCCTGGAACTTATTCTATTGTTCTGTCTTTGCTGAACTGCTAAGTTATGGGGACATAAATGCATTGACACTGGTTGTCATGTGGTGGTGGGGAATAAACAAAGATACGAAGACACACACACACACATGCAAAACCACAAACACACACATACACATGTATGCGAAGGTGCATGGCTTAGTGGTTGGGGGTGTTTGGCTCATGACTGTAAGGCAGTGATTTCAATTCCCAGCAACATGCTGTGTCCTTGAGCAAGACATTTTATTTCATGTTGCTCCAATCCACTCTGTTAGCAAAAATGAATTACAGCCTTGTCACATTCTGTTTCATGTTGAATCGCTTTGAGGACTATGTTAAGGGAACATGTGTCTGTGGTGTGCTCAGCCACCTACACATTAATTTCAGAAGTAGGCTGGTCTGTTGATTGGATCATCTGGAACCTGCATCGCTGTAACCAACAGAGTGCCTGTTAGGTATGTATGTATGTATGTATGTATGTATGTATGTATGTATGTATGTATGTATGTATGTATGTATGTATGTATGTATGTATATAAATATGAATATATATATATGTGTATGTGTAATATATATATACAATATACATATTTAAATGAATAGATGAAACCATGGCGACTGAAGAAGGGGAATTTTCCTTGTGTTATTTGTCCTGTACTCTATTTTTTCGTTGTTTAAGCAAAATGTCCATTTCCTTGGTTTTGTGTTTATGTTTTCGTTTCTCATTGTGTTCAACGTTTTTTTGGTGTCCTGTACCTATATATGCATGTATATATACATGTAGAGGTAGGTACGTACATATATGTATGTATATATGCATATGTTTTATTTATTAATTTATTATATATATATATATAAAGTTGCTATAGAAAATTTATGAGTTAGAGGTTATGCAATCATCTAAGGGACTTAGACACTACTGGTGCATCACCTAACTATGTATAGGTCTTGCTGTAAGGTTAACAGTAGTTGGTAATTTAAGAGTAAACTGTGGTTTAATATATTCATATAGGATAAGAGAAGAAAGGGAGCAACATGTAACAATTAAAAGTTGATTATTATTAGCATTGAATGATCTTAGTTTAATTATGGTTGAGATAACATTTACAGCTGTTTCAGTTTGTTATTTTTTAAGTAAACTTGCATTATCTCGTTCCATATAACAAACATCATCAGAATGATTTGAACCTTACCAGAGCAATATTGACAGGCGATTGAAAATTGACAGGAGAAAAAAAGAAAAAGAGAAGGAAAAGAAAAAGGAAAAAAGAAAACGTTCATTAGATCTTTAGGTTTACATTTTTGCATCATTAAAAGATGGCCCCATGTGTGTACAGTTACTTAAAGTAGATGAACGAACCTTTTCCTTTTTCCTTTTTCTTTTTTTCTCCTGTCAACCTTTGATCTCCAGACAATATTCCTCTGGTAAAGTTCAAATCATTCTGATGATGTTTGTTACATGGAACGAGATAAACATAAATCTACCTAAAGAATACAAACTGAAACAGCTGTAAATATTTTCCAGATCATAAGTAAACTATGATCATTCAACTTGTAATCGTTACATTTTGCTCCATTTCTACTCTTATCTTATATAGGTGATCTGCTCCTAGACTGAAGATTGAAAGCTCCGAATGACCCATCCTTGTTTTTTCCTGTCCTTTTTTGTATCACCTACTGTCTGAATGTTCTGTTGTCGCCTGTTACGTCCTTGTTCCATTTTTTATTTTGATTTTTACATATACATATAATGGTGTATGCACGCTCATGGTCTCCTGTATGCAAATACACACGCACACACATTAGGCTCGAAATGTAAAAGACTTCAATTCCTGAGCATTATACTAATACATCTGTTTGTTTTGTACACCACCTGTCTTCGTCTTTTGTTTTTTTTCATGAACTCTCCCCCTATATATATATATATATATATATATACATTGTTGTGTTTTCTCTTTGTGTTTTCATGTTTGGATTAACTTTATATATATATATATATATATATATATATATATATATATATATATGTATATATATACACACATATACAAACATATCAATTACTATTCAAAACGACACACGCATACATGCTTATATAATATACCTTTAGTTGACAGAGGTAAAGAGGAAAGAACACCTAAATTTTATTTCATACAATTGATAGAAATATTGAACATCTCATTATTCAAGGTAAAAGATACGGCCAACAAAACAATGTATGAATGAATGAGTGAGAGTTAAGGATGGAAATGAATACAGGTGTGTTGATTATATATTGTGAATAATGAGATATTGAAGGACAATGCCAAAGAATCTGTATGTGTGTAATAGTATGATTAATGCTTTTATGGCTCACTGCTCCTTAATAGGAAACAATCTGAATTAGAAAAAGGAACCAGATGGAATTTATTACAAAAGACACTTCATTTATATATATATATATATATATATATATATATATATATATACATAAGTATATATATATATATATATACTTATTTATGTATATATATATATATGTGTGTGTGTGTGTGTATATATATATATATGTATGTATATATTTATATATATGTATATGTATATATGTATGTATATTATATAAGTGTGTGTGTATATATGTATATATATATGTTATATATACTGTATATATTTATGCATGTATACATATATTTATATATATATTTGTATATATATGCATATATGTATAAATATATATAGATATATACATGTATATATCAATATCTTTCCCTGTGTTCCAATGAATAACATTAAAGAAACCACCACAAACAACACACTCGTATCCTTTATACAAAAGGGTACAGTGTATGTGTATATGAATATATATACACATACAGGCATATACATCTATCCATCCATCCATCCATCCATCTATCTATCTGTCTGTCTGTCTGTCTGTCTAAATATATATGTGTGTGTGTTTGTGTGTGTGTGTATGTGTTTGTGTGTGTGTGTATGTGTGTGTGTGTATGTGTATGATGGTGTATTGTTACTGTATTTCCAGTGCATCGGTTAGAACACTTTTCGTAGCGATCTGTTTGTCTGTGTTTTATGTTCAAATTCAAGTGAAACTCATTTTGGCATAGTTTCTACACCTGGAAGCCCTTCTAAATTCCTACATGTAAATATCTTATCTACCTCTATCTCTGTATCTGCATCTATATATCTATATCTATCTATCTATCTATCTACATACATGTATATATATGTATATAAGTATATATGTATTGGTGTGCATTACAAAATGTATAATACTATACTACATGAATTACAATTTATAAAAAAAATGTATATGTGTGTGTGTATGTATATATATACATATATATATGTATAATATTTAGGCGCAGGAGTAGCTGTGTGGTAAGTAGCTTGCTAACCAACCACATGGTTCTGAGTTCAGTCCCACTGCGTGGCATCTTGGGCAAGTGTCTTCTGCTATAGCCCCGGGCCGACCAATGCCTTGTGAGTGGATTTGAAACTGAAAGAAGCCTGTCGTATATATGTATATATATATATGTATGTGCGTGTTTGTGTGTCTGTGTTTGTCCCCCTAGCATTGCTTGACAACTGATGCTGGTGTGTTTACATCCCCGTCACTTAGCGGTTCGGCAAAAGAGACCGATAGAATAAGTACTGGGCTTACAAAGAATAAGTCCCAGGGTCGATTTGCTCGACTAAAAGGTGGTGCTCCAGCATGGCTGCAGTCAAATGACTGAAACAAATAAAAGAGTAAAGAGTAAGAGTAATATATGCATGTATACACATACACACACACATATATATATATATTGATATCTTTTCTTGTATCGATGTCTTTCCAAAAAGATGAGTGAAAGACAGGATAAATGAGGAGTCAGATGTTTTATTCAAGAGAGAAGGCTACAATGATATACATATGGGATGCAAAAGGAGAATAAGAGCTGTGTAAAGGCACACTCAAAACAATTCTTATCGGTGAAAAAAGGGGAGCATGGAAACTTTAAGGGACATGAAATAAATTGATTTTGATGGTGGAATTCTTAGTACATAAAGCTATAAACAAACTTGTGTAAATAACTCCTAAATTCATATACTGTAAACAACATATAATTCTTATTGATAAGAAGGAGGCTCCTAAAATGGATGGAGAAATTTGAAGGACTGATTTGGTAAGATTGTCAAACACCTATCATGTTTAGAGAAGAAAGGGCTTGAGTCCCACAGGCAGCCTTTGGCTTTTCCCACGCAAGGATTATTTGACCTAATATTCTTTACTATATTACCTATAACTCCATGTACTTTGAGTTCCACTGTTAAAAAATTAATTATCTTATGTCTCTCAAAGTTTCTAAGTTCTTATGATCTAAGCAACAAACAATTGTTGCTGCTAAGAAGAAATGCTTTAAAAACAGATGGAGAAATTGAAAAGAGTGCTTTGATTTAAAGGTAGAACGTCTTTCATGTTTATAGAAGATGTGTGTTCGAGTCCTATTGACAGTGTCCAACTTTTTCCATCCAAGAGGGTTTTTCCAACCAATATTTACATACGATTATTTATAGTTTTATCTACTTCAAGTTCTACCAATAGAAATGATTCATCTATCTATCTATCTATCTATCTATCTATCTATCTATCTATCTATCTATCTATCTATCTATCTATATGTGTGTGTGTGTGTGTGTGTATGTATGTATGTGTGTGTGTGTGTAATTTGTAGTATAAGCCACGTATTCATGGAATTGTGTCTATCACAGAATCATTAGTGTTCTGGTGATCTGATGATCTAGCTTTATTAGCATTGACTTGTGAATATGCCTTTGTATTGTATAATGCATAACATGCATGTTAATGCAAATATGTAAACATAATCTTATTCCACACTGAAATTATTATGACATGAAGAAGGCTGTGAAATGGCTGTAATCATATGGCTGCCAAGTAGTTAAATAAATATATTAATTTCTCATATTCCCTGGCTTACATTTTTAATTATTTAAATTCTTCCTCTGCGGAAAGGGCTCGTTTCTAACAAAGATACAAAGCTGCATTTTTGGAATGTAGATAACAAAAACAATGTCACATTTTAAACTTGAGAAAAGTCTTGCATATTTTTACTCTTCCACTTACGGATTATATTTCTCATGTATGAGCTAGGTGGTTGATTTCTTTTGTTCATCCACATTATCACCTTTGCATTTACTCACAAAGCCAAGTGCACCAATTATTATTGTATAAATGCGATATAATTGGGATATAGAAGCTAGAGGCTTCAAAGCAGTTGTCCATAGTTATCCCCTTTCACTTTGATTCTTAAAGAGATACTCCCATCAGCAGGACAGCTGATCAATATGGCAGTACATACTTTTACTTATCTGTCCCAAACAATGCATGTATCTATGTATGTATGAGTGTATACATGTAAGCTGTAAGTACAAGTGGACTGTACAGGACTTCAAAGAAAGAGAACATTCAGACTATTTGTAAAATAACAGTGTTATTACAAAGATCAATGCTATAGAGTGACGAGACATTCCATTGCTTTTGGGACTGTTCTTAAATAGATATTTTAGAGACAGGACAAGTCCTGAGAGAAGAGGAGAAACAAGTAACAGGAATTCATTGAAGAGGTCACAGAACGCATGATGAAAGAACTCTGATTAATAAACCTATAATGATAATAATAATAATAATAATAATAATAATATAATAATAATAATAATAAAGTAACAATCAAATAAACAGAGCACGTGTTTATTGACAAAAAAAAAACGACCATCCTCAAATATAACAATATCTCTTTCAACACATGATTTCACACCTTGCAAAGGATCTTGCAAAACAAATACATAAACACGATGATATTGTATTTATTTACTTCAAAAGTGTAAAGGGTCTATGTAATGACCTCGATTTCTTGAGGTGTTATTAGCTTTTATTTAAAGGCAGTGTTTCGTGTGGGTGATTTTTGATGGTGGGGAGAAGGTAGCGCAGTGCTGTAATTATATACACCATTACATTAAATCACTAACTTTGTTAAAAATGCCAATAAAAGTAATAAAAATGAACCCACAAAAATAACATGACATACACCCTTCAGACTTCTTAGATACCTATTTCTTTACTACCCACAAGGGGCTAAACACAGAGAGGACAAACAAGGACAGTCAAATGGATTAAGTCAATTATAGCAACCCCAGTGCGTAACTGGTACTTATTTAATCGACCCCGAAAGGATGAAAAGCAAAGTCGACCTTGGCAGAATTTGAACTCTGAATGTAGTGGCAGACGAAATACTGCTAAGCATTTTGCCCGGTATGCTAACGTTTCTGCCTGTTAGGTACCAATGAACAATTCTTTTGAAAAATTCCTGCAGTTTGCACAATACTATTTGTGATGGAAATATTTGTTTTTGTAATACATTGAGCTTTTCATTAACTCTAATAATATGTAATTACATGTGTGTCAGGCTGTGAACTGGCAGAATAGTTAGTGCACCAGATAAAATGCTTAGTGGCATTTCATCCATCTTTAACGTTCTGAGTTCAAATTCCACCAACGTTGACATTGCCTTTCATCATTTTGGGATGAATAAAATAAATCCTAGTTGAATACTGTGATCAATGCAATTGATTTACCATCTCTCCCAAAATTGCTGGCCTTGTGCCAAAATTTGAAACCAATATATCATTGCATGTGTGTGCATGTGCATGTGTGTGTCAGTGCATGTGTGTGTCAGTGCATGTGTGTGTCAATATGTGTGTATTTGTTTTATCAGATATGATTAAGAGAATAATTACTTTGTATATGATATACATATGATATAGGCATAGGAGTGGCTGTGTGGTAAGTAGCTTACTTACCAACCACATGGTTCCAGGTTCAGTCCCACTGTGTGGCACCTTGGGCAAGTGTCTTCTTCTATAGCCTCAGACCAACCAAAGCCTTGTGAGTGGATTTGGTAGAAGAAAATTGAAAGAAGCCTTTCGTATATATGTATATATATATGTATGTATGTGTGTGTATATGTTTGTATGTTTGTGTTTGTCCCACCAGCATCGCTTGACAACCGATGCTAGTGTGTTTATGTCCCC
>NC_043005.1:54448584-54451084 GCF_006345805.1 Octopus sinensis | reverse complement strand
AGATTCAGCTTGAGAATTATAAGTTAATTATAATTAATAAGGAATTAAAAGTTAAGGTTATACTCGTTTACTTGTTTCAGTCATTTGACTGCGACCATACTGGAGCGCCACCTTTAGTCAAGCAAATTGACCCCAGGACTTATTCTTTGTAAGCCTAGTACTTATTCTATCGGTCTCTTTTGCTGAACCACTAAGATACGGGGACGTAAACACATCAGCATTGGTTGTTAAGCAATGTTGGAGTGACAAACACAGACACACAAACACATGCACACATATATATATACATGTACATATATACGACAGGCTTCTTTCAGTTTCCATCTACCAAATCCACTTACAAGGCTTTGGTCAGCCTGAGTCTATAGTAGAAGACACTTGCCCAAGGTGCCATGCAGTATATGTATTTGTGGAATATTCAGACATATATATATATCGCCTGTAAAAAACATACATCCAAAAGAAGATACACACTCTAAGATATAGTGTAGTATATATTAAAAATGGGGAAGGCCAGTTTATGGGATTGCCTTAGGTTTCCCGTTCATAAAGGGTTTAACTTTATGGCCCAAGTCCTCTTAAAAATATTTTTGAGAAGTCTTGGGCCAACAGGTCTTGGGATCTGAAGATATGCCATAAAGCTAAACCCTTTATGGACGGGAAACTTAAGGTAATCCCGTAAGGTAATGTCTGAGGGTGGTCGTGAAGATCTTTTCATTTCCCCAGTCACCCCAGAAAGCCATTAAAAAAATCGATAAACCGACCCCTTATGCTCATAAGTTATTTTGCATCCAAATTCGAGTTTTTGCTTTCTTCTGCCTCCCTTTTTGTCTGACTAATGGCATGTGCACAGTCCCGCTAATTTTCTATGATTATGCCGTTCCATGTGTGAAAACCGAAGTTCAATGAATATTAATTACTCTCATAAAAAGCTCCAATTAGCTCTTGATTTAGTGAGAAATTTTTACTGCGACCCGGCAACGAACAACAAGCACTAGTACTAGACCTTGCAATGCCGGGTCATAGCGCTAGTATATATATATCAAAGGAGTCAGATTATAACTTGCATTATCACATTTCTGTTGAAATGCATTGCACTTGTTTAAACCCATTAAGTGACTGATGCTTAAATTTCTGAATATTACTTTAAAATTTTTACAAATGATTGAAAACAGGTTAAAATGAAAAAAAAAAAATTATTAAAACTCCTTTACTTCAAGTAGAAATGGAAATACTCGTTGTCCTATAAACAGGATACTGAGACAATGTGATATAGCTTATTTAATGTTCTCATTTAGTGTCCTATTCATAGGACAGTGGGATTTAATGGGTTAAATTAATTTTAAAAATTGCAATAAATTTAGTAAAATCACTTGGCCAATAATTAAGCTAATGTTTGTAATATAAATTAACATGAAAGTTTGATGTGAAGCTTTAATTAAGATCACCTTAATATTTTTGTTACTATACTTCTGTTGAAATATATTGCATTTGTTCAAATTAATTTTGAAAATTACGAAGAATTTAGTAAAATCACTTGGCCATTATTAAGCTGGTGCTTCAAATTGGAGTTGATTCATTCAATTAAAATCCTTGAAGGTGTGGTACCACTGTGTGGCTGCAGTTCAATGGCTGAAGCAAGTAAAAGGGAAAAGGTGAATAACAATAAAAAAAATCAAATCCTCCTCCCCTCCTCCTCCTCCTCCTCCTCCTCCTCCTCATCATCATCATCACTCTTATCGGCATCATCACCGTTGTCATTGTTGTCATCCTCATAACCCCTACCATCCTCATTGTCATCATCCGCTTCATCATTATCATTACATCTTCAGTATCATCATCATCATCATCATCGTCAGTGTCATCATCACCATCATCATACCCCACCACTACCACCACTACCTCTATCATCATCACATCTTCATCATCATTACCATCATCTTAATCATCATCATCATCATCATCATCATCACTCCTAGCAGCAGCATCATTGTTGCTGATGTCATCCTCTCTTCAACATCTTCCTCCTCTTCCTCCTCCTCCTCCTCCTCCTCCTCCTCATCATCATCATCATCACCTCTATCATCATCCTTATCATCACTACATCATCATCACATCATCCTCACTCCTAGAAGCATTGCAGCATCATCATTGTTGCCGTTGATGTCATCCTCCTCGTCGTCATCATCATCATCATCGTCATCATCATCATCTCTATGATCATCCTTATCATCACTACATCATCATCACACCATCATCATCATCATCCTCATCATGATTTTCTCAAAACAATGATATTCATATTCTGAATTAATCAGTTACATTATTTTGTTTTTAATACATCCATCACCCACCTCCACGTTCCCCTCACCCTGCAGTTAAGAATTCAAACGGCAACGAATAAATGACAAGAACATAACAAAACCATGATATTTTACATATTGTGTAGGTAATAAATGCTAATTCCAATAAATATTAAAGAGTATATTACTACATTGCA
>NC_043005.1:54381084-54443584 GCF_006345805.1 Octopus sinensis | reverse complement strand
TATTTTGCCCGTTGCTACGTTCTGAATTCATATCCTGCTGAAGTCAGCTTTGCCTTTCATCCTTTCGGGGTTGATAAATTAAGTACCAGTGAATCACTGGGATGGATGTAATTGACTAGTCCCCTCCCGCAAAATATCAAGCCTTGTGCCTTTAGTTAAAAGAGGGATACAATATCCAGGCAGATACTGAATTTCTCTGAGTAAAATGCCCATGCTGATTCCTTCAGATGGTGTATTTACTACTACTACCAAGTCTAATTCAAACTGATAGCGATAGTGGAGAAAAATTCCTCTTTGAATAGTGTCATACTTTTATACCCTGAAGAGATCATACTTATAATGCATAAATTGCAGCAAATGAATATTCAACAATATGCAGTTGGTGCAATTGAAACACATTGGACAATTGTTATGAATAAACTCACTGGAAATACACATAAAATTTGAATGTTCAAATTCTTCATTCTCCTTAATATCTTTGTTTAATGTCTACCTTCCATGCTGGCATGGGTGAAATATACATATACATTTATATATATATATATATATATATATATATCTATGTCTTCACTGTCATATTATTGTTCCCAACTTTGACCTTCCATAAATCCTAAATTTTATTTTAGAATTTATTTTTAGAATTTATGGAAGCAACTGTCTAAATATATATATATATAGCAACTCTAGCATCGAACATATATTTTTATTCTCATGTTTCCCTTTATACTTCCTGTATCTCTCCCTTTCCAAAGTAACTTCTTACATAATGAACCCTACTATTTCCTTCTGTTGAAACTCTCTCATATCATCTCTGATGATGAGATATCTTTTATATCCCTGAAATAGCTGTGAGGTGTTTATCTACTCCTAATTTCGAGCATTCAATGACAATATGAGTCTTCAAAGACAGTTGCTTTCATAAATTCTAAAAATAAATTCTAAAATAAAATTTAGGATTTATGAAAGGTCAAAGTTTGGAAAAAAAAAACATAACAGTAGAGACATACAAGGAAACCAAACAAAAACAAAAACAAACATGGAGGGTCATTAGACCAGAACTAGAGGAAAATAGTGATACATTTCATTTCATTTCATTTGGGTTTGAGTCCATGCTCAGGCCAAGTCGAAGACTCCACCCTCAGAGTCTGGTGTGGTTGCCAGGTTGTATTCTCTGCTTAATTTTGACATGTGTAGGAGCGAGTTTGAGTCAGTTTGTGCTCGTTGTGTATATCCTGGGAGATGGGGTTCATCTCTAATGGTGCTTAAGCATCTATCCAGTTGCAATTTGAATGATTCCACACTGCATCCTGATAGATTTCTGACATGTACCGGAATGGAGTTGAACAGTTGTGCTCCTCGAACCAACAGACTTGATTCTCGCAGAGTTTTTGCTGCCTGGCCAGCCGTTTTGTTGATTGGTGGCAGCTGGCAGCGTCTTCCGTGGCGCAGTGAGTGGTAGGTTTTGATACATATATATAGAAGAGAGAGAGAGAGAGAGATGAATAGATATGTGTGTGCGTGTCTTTGTGTCTGTGTTTGCCCACCACCACCACCACCACCACCAACTTGACAACTTGACAACTGGTTGTCACTTGACAACTGGTGTTGGTTGGTTTACATCTGCATAACTTAGCAATTTGGCAAAAAAGTCTGATAGAATAGAGTGCCAGGCTTAACAAAATAGGAAAGTAGATAAGTACTGGGGTTAAAATCATTTAACGAAACATTCTTCAAGACAGTGCCTCAGCATGGCTGCAGTCCAATGAGTGACAAAAGTAAAAGATAAAAGATAAAGCATAAAGTAGTTGTATAGTTTGAGTTTTGATGATCATAATTTGGCTCTTGGTTGTTTTAGTCATATCTATGGCATTACGAATACATTTGAATTTTTGTGTTTTTGTGACCATATTATGAGTTTTTTAAAATTGCACTAGTTTTTAGTTTAGGCTATATTAGTTCTATTAAAAACACATATACACATAGATACACAAACACAAACTTATAAATACACAGACACATTCACAAACTCACATACATATGTAGAATAAAAATGCTGCTCTTTTATACTCTGTAAAACCATAAATTGTTATAAATTGATTAGACAGGAACAAAAATTGGCTGGATTTGATTAAATTATGTGTCTAAGTGTATGTGTATATACATGCATATGTATATGCATGTCTTTCTGTCTGTCTGTCTCTCTCTCACTATATATATATATATATATATATATAAATATGCATATATTGTTTGTCTATGTGAGTGATTATACATTGACCATACACACAGAGGCATGGACATACATTTATGCCAACATACGTAATATATATGTGTGTATACACATATAGATATGTACATACACACACATATAGAGAGCACTTTATGTATTCAAAAATTTAAGCTGGACCTTTGAACTTGAATTATTCGATTTTTAGACTATATTTAAACCTCATATTTAAACAATGATAAATCTCTTGTGTTCAGTATGTTTACATATGGGTATACTATGAAATAATGTATATACATAAGCATACATATATATAGTGTTTGCTATTGTATGTATTTATGTATCTTCTGTTTGAGTACATCCTTTTGAATGCTAGAGAATATATGGTATGTGTACACCTTTACATCTCTCTTCCTTCTTTTTCTCGTATGTGTATGTGTGTGTGTGTCATGTGTATAATACTATATTTGCAAAAAAAGTAAGAGTAGAGTGGTATGTAGAGAAAGAGAAAGTGAGAGACAGAGAGAAAGAAAGAGAGAGAGAGAGAGAGAGAGAGAGAGAGAAAGGGGAAAATGCAATGTGGGAGATGAACAATGTGAGAGTAAGTAGTGAAGGTTGATCTCGGGATCACTCTTCTTTACCAGAAGACGACAAAACTGTAATGATTGGCAACCACACATTGCAGGAGAAGCCTCCTGTCTGCCACCAGCACTACCACCACCACCACCACCACCACTACTCCCTCTCTCATGCAAAAATCATGAAACAGATATTAAAAGGATGGCAGAAATAGACACTAGGAGAAATAACCTGCTCTGCACTCGAGTCCTTGTTAAGCCCATATCTGCTCCCTTCCTCACATCTTCAATATCCTCTCCTCTTTCTGTTACTCATCTCTATCATCTACTCCCTCTTCTCTTCACTGTGCTTTGCTGCTTGTCAATGAATCTCTCCTAAACCATGTAACTAGAAATGGTATTTGTACCTCTCTGATCTTTTTATATCTCTAACACACAGTCTCTCTCCTATTCACTTTATAATGTTGCCTGTGTAATGTTGGCTAGCACTGGATTCACTCATATTCAATCTTCCTTCCAACATTCTTATCATGAGGGCTTGTTATAAAAGTTGTGTCTGGGGAGAGCCATTTTCTTTTTGTACCTTATAATGTAACACACTCACCGGTAAAATTTTCACTTATTTCTTACTTTTATTTTCCTAGAATTTTTGTTGCGTCTTGCAAACTTTTCAATAGTCTTGACTCTCTTGTTATAAAAGATTGTAGTGGATTTGTTTGCACTCAGTAGACTTTATCATCAACATTTCTCTGTTAGGGCGAGGCATGCTTGTGCAGTAAGAAATTTTCTTTTCAACCACATGGTTCTGGATTCAGTCCCAGAACATGATAACTTGAGCAACTACTTTCTGCTTTAGCCACTGGCCAACCAAAACTTTGTGAGTAGATCTGAAAGACATGTGTGTATATATATATATATATATATCAAATGTACTGTTCTGTAATAGAAAATTCAACAAGAAAAGTACTCCCTCTGGTGAGAGATAAATGTTATTCATTTAAAGGACACAATACATGGATTAAAACACTACAAATAGTTTTATATGCTGAGAATACTGTTAAAAATGAGTAATCTTGTGACAGCCTGGCATCCTCTCCTGGGAGGAATACATACACACACACCACACACACACACACAACACACACACACACACACACACACACACACAAACACACACACATACAGGGTGTGATATGTAAATTGTTGCCATGTTATATTTTTAATTCTTGCATGCACATTGTTTGTTTTCGGTTTTGTTGACTACAGAGTATAGTAGGGTCAGTTGGGCACTGTCTGTGAGAAAAACAGCACCATGACACAATTAATTTTGCCAGAAATTTGGAAACAACATGCTAGACTGCTTGGCATTCATGTCGGAAGCTCCAATACGAACATTTCAGAGCATTTGTATGTCAATCTGTGGACATGTATGGAGAGTGATAAAAATCAAACATCTATCAGCATCAGGATATTTTGAGTGATCACTAGTGATGGCGACGTTATGCCGCTATTCATCTTCCTACATGGCCTCCGACTCATCATGAAGGCCTGCATCAAATGCTTTGAGGAGGTAGTGCAGCTCTGGGTCAAGGGGTTGGCTGCTGGAAGACCCTATTTCTGGCCACACAACTCTGCACTATGCCACACAAGCAGGAGAACCCAGTCATAGCTGCCAGACAATCTCTGTGACTACATTACCCCTAACGTCTGTCCATCTAACTCCACAGACTGCAACCCCCTTGATTATTATGTGTGGAGTGCAGTTGAGCGAGAGACCAACAAAACACATTGTAACACCAGAGATGAACTGAAGGCAAGGATTATGGCATCGTTCACCCACTTAAGTGAGGAGACTGTCCAGAAGAGTTGCAGGTGATTCAGAAGTCATCTGGAGGGTGTGGTTGAAGCCAATGGCGATTTTATTGAATGAATTTACTCTTTTGTATTTCGGTATATCTTAAGTAATTTTGGTAAATATTCCTGTTAAAATGAGATATCAGTGTTATTTTCATTTTTGCGTAATTTAGACAACAATTTATTCACCACAGCCTATACATATATATATATATATATAAAATGCATCCATTACACTCTCAGAGTGGTTGGTGTTAGGAAGGACATCCAGCTGTAGAAGACCATGCTAAATCAGACCGGAGTCTGGTGCAGCCTTCCAGCTTACCAGCCATGGTCAAATTGTCCAACCTATGCCAGCATGGACAACGGATGTTAAATGACGATGATGATGATGATGATGATGATGATGATGATGATGATGATATATATATATATGCCAGGAAACTGGCCCTATACTCCTTACAGAATAGTGTAGACTAACCATACAGGCATAATCGCATATGTACACACATATATACATACATATGTTAGTGGAAATGGATGTGCTTAGTGGGCGACTCTATTTGAGGACATGTTCAGCGTGATTATATATACTGCACTTATATGTTGCATGTAGAAACTGCATTTATAGTGTGACATTAATCAATTATTGACTAAAGAAACATATATAACATTTAATAAAGGAATACCAAGTTCATGTCCATGCTTTTTAGATGTTCAATGGAGTTAGTAAATTACAGTGAGTTAATTTGTTTTCTTTAGAGAGAAAGAAAATGCAAGCCATTATTGTTTGTGAAAAGAAAACTGAGAATTGAAATGAAAGAGTGATAATGCAGAATGGTGGATTTGGGGGAGAAAGAGATGAGTGAACCTGTATGCTGTGAGTAGTGTGGGAGATGAGTGATGCGGGAGGAAATAAAATGAAGATGAATATTAGTATGAGTTTGCAGCAAGGGCCAGGTAAGTGGAGTAGGAAGGAAATAGTAAAGGCCAGGTCAGTTGAATTAGGTGAGAACCGAAGAGGCAGAGATGGTGGGGTGATGGACAAAATAAGTTAAAATGGAGGAATTAGATAAAAAGTGTAAAGAAACTAATAAACTTTGAGGAGAGCTAACAATTGAAAAGGGAAAAACCAATTGAATTGAGATAGGGAATGAAGGAAGATAATCATGATGGCCTAAGAAAATAGGCAGAGAGGGCAGACACAGAGTTTCACTAATGAAAATAGAATATTGAATAGTAAAAAGTACCTGTACAGTAGCATAGAATATATAATCTATACACAGTCAACATGTACTGAGAGTTACAAAACGTATACAGCATATAAGATAGAGCAGTATGTATGTGTACATGGATAAATTACTTTCAATATAATAAATGCGAAAACTAATTTCTGTGTGTCAATGTGTCACACTTAGACCCCCCCCCCCTCTCTCACTATTCAATGACACTCCTACTATTCCTCATGATGGAGTGAGAGTAATAGTAGGCATAAAGATGGTGAGGGTGGTGGTGAGGACAAATAGAGAGGGAGAGAAAGAGAGACAAAGAAATTTAGGGAGAGTTGATGATGTTTTATTAAAAGTAGTAGTGTTGATGGTGGCAGTGGGAGTAATAACAAGAGTGAGAAAGAGTGGGTATGTGAGAGAAAGAGGGAGATAGTGTACAGCTTTGCTTAACCATGTCTCTTTGATAAAAATATCCTGTTGCCAACATACTGAACACTGTCATTTTTGTTTTATTTGTTTGCTTTCTTTAATACATATATATACATACACACACACACACACACACACACACATACATATATAAAATACATTTTAATTGAAATAAAGTCTCCTCAAAATTAAACATATCTAATATAAAAAAGGTGAATCTCAGTGTGTCACGCTTTTCCAACTTTAATAAATCCTTTCTACTGGAAGCACAAGCCTCATATCTTTTTGGGGAAAGGATTAAGTTGACTACATTGATACCAGTATATAACTGGTACTAATTTTATTGACCCCAAGAGGATGAAAGACAAAGTCAACTTCGGTGGAATTTGAACTCAAAACCTAATTAATGGCAGACGAAACAGTACTAAGCATTTTACCTGGTGTGCTAATGATTCTGCCAGTTCACCACCTTAATATAATATAATATAATACACTCATGGAGTGGTTGGTGTTAGGAAGGGCATCCAGCTGTAGTAACACTGCCAGATCAGACTGGAGCCTGGTGCAGCCTCCTGGCTTCCCAGACCCCAGTTGAACCGTCCAACCCATTCTAGCATGGAAAACAGATGTTAAACGATGATGATGATGAATAAATATGCATGTCAGTGTGTCAGTGCACCACACATTTTCAACTTTACTCCTAGAGGCTGTAGCCCAACGTTTTGGAATCAGGCTGACTCCATGAGTAAATTAAAAACATTCTAGACACACAATCCTTAAATTTTGAATTCCCAAGTTTTCATTACTGTGATTGTTTTTGGCAATTTTTTTACGTGACTTTTTGGGACAAAATTTTTGAGCGATAACAGTTTTTATAATGTAAAGGCTAACTCCATGAGTAACTTAAAAACATTCTGGGTTGAATCTGCACCTGTAATCCTGAAATTTTGGATTGCTATGTTTTCATTTCTGCACTTGATTTTAACAATTTTTTTACATGATTTTTTTTGCGACGAATATAATCATCATTGGGATATGACTCTGGAGGTAGCAATTGCAACAAATTCTGCAAAACAAGTCAGATATCTGTTTAGAGATCTTCCCAGTCAGGGTCAGTTGCTTAATAGAGAGGGAAGTTTTGTCTAGTGAATGTTTCAAAAAAAGATGGGTAAATGTAGCAAGGATGGCACGTGTGAATGATGGAGCCACCTTGAACATAATCCTATAAATCAGAAAAAGAAAAGAAAAAAGTGAGTCGCTTACTGAAATGTGTTTTTGCATGACATTATTTTCTGAGGTTCCTGTGGTCTTTTCCATAGGCTTTTCTGTCCATGGATAAACCTAATCTGTTTCCCCTTTTACATTATGACTTTTCTGTGATACATGATCCTTTTTGATCGTTTTTTTTTCCTTGATCCCTATTGATCGAAATTCTACCCCACTTTTTTTCTTTCCTTGCCCAAAAGAAAAACTCTACTTTGTATTTTGTCCCCTCTGTCTTCAGCCCTGTGTGGCTAATAAAGAAATACATCTATCTATCTATCTATCTATCTATCTATCTATCTATCTATCTATCTATCTATCTATCTATCTATCTATCTATCTATCTATCTATCTATCTATCTATCTATCTATCTAGCTGTGCATGTATATTGTCTCCAGTTTACAAAAGGAGTGATTCCTGTTCCCTTCTATCTATTGACATGTTTGTCTATCAATCTCAGTCTCCCAAATTTTCTTTCTCTTCCATATATTCTTTTTTGCCTATATGTTTACATAAATGAACACAAATATACACACATACATAAATGTATAGAAACATATTTAATATGCAAATGTATATTTTGCATACATACAATACAATCACATGCAAACACAATAACAAAAAAAACACACACATTCAAGCATACATGCACACACACACACATATAAATGTGTACACTACAATTTCATAAAGTACATACATAACAATTTTTTTTATCTGTCTAATTTTTGTTTCTATGTAATTTTTGTTTCTCTCTCTTTCTCTCTAACACACTCATACCTTTCCTCTCTCTTTTTGTATTTTTTGATAATTTGAAGTGTAAGGTATACTTTTTTCTAATAAACATACAATTTAGATAAAGTACATGTATCAATTTTGTTTTCTCTAAGTATGTTTTAACTATACATAGTATTCAATTCCTTCTCTGTCTCTCTCGTTTTGTCTCCCCACCACCACCACTATCACTACATATCTACACAGACATACATGTACAGGTTATAAGATTATATGTGTCCAACTATACAGCACTAATTATATATATGTATATATATATATATATATACACTAATGCATGTGCAAGCATACCTAAATCTGGGTGTATGTTTCCTGAGTATGTGCCCGTGTGTCTGTGTATGCATATGCATATAAATTTATGTGTGTATACACATATGCACGTTTATATATACATACATTTATACATGTATATCTATCTATCTATCTATCTATATATATATATATATATATAATATATAATTTATATATTTAAATGCTGATATTGATATATATATGTGTGTGTGTGTGTGTGTGTGTGTGTGTGTATGTCTGTATAAAAATGTATATACATATATTTATGTATGTGTGACTATATATGCATATATATACATAGGTGTATGCATGTATGTATGTATGTATAGAACTATACGTATATATTATGTGTCTCTATATTTGTATGTATATATATGTATATGTGTGTCTGTGTGTGTGTATATATATAAGTATATATATATATATATATATATATATATATATATACACATATACATACATACACATATATACATATATGTTTGCACACACACACACACACACACACATATATATTAATATATAGCACAAACACACACATACACATATACAAAATATGTGTCTATATATATATGTATATATGTGTACATATATATATATATATATATATATATATAATATATATATATATATATATATATATATATTATATATATATATATATATGTATATGCACACGCATGCATACACACGCCCGGTATATGCAGTTCTTTAAGTACATATGTATGTGTAACCTAATAAAGCATCTGCACTAGCTGTAGTGTTAAATGATGAATGCAGTAAGAGAGATAAGAACTAAGCAAACACCGTTGACCTGTTACTGATCTACATATCACCTCTTGGTTTATTTCTGTCAAATATTTACCATTCTACAACCAATAGAACAACTAAAACAGTAGCCAAAATATATGTCAGACAATCAGGTTTAATATTCCCTTGTTTGTTTGTTTGCACGTCTGTCTCTCTCTTTCTGTTTGTCTATTTGTCTGTCTGTGTATTTGTGTGTCTGTCTACATGTTATATTTGTGTGTGTGTATGTGTGTGTGTGTGTGTGTGTGTGTGTGGAGGGGGGTCTATTTATGTTTATGTTAGTGTTTGAGAATTTTTGCATGATTGTGTGTGTGTGTGTCTGTGTGTCTACATATATGTATGTGTGCATGTGTGTGTATATGTATACATATCTGTATTTGTTCTATATATTTTGCATATCTATATCCTTCTTATTCTCAATGTGTAATTTTGTGAAGTGCATGCATATGTGTTTGCACGCACATGTGTGTGTGTTTGTGTGTGTGTGTTCATATGTTTCTGTATGTATGTATGAGTGTGTGTGAGTATTTGCGGAACCAAAAACCTACTCATTAATGTAATGACATGTTTGTGTGTTTACGCATTCCTTCAATACGTTTTTTCCTTTTATTTCATACATATTTTGTCTGTATTTATATATTCAGGCAGTGTTCTTTATGTGCGTCAGTTCAGACTGCTTACAACTCCAGCTTGCAATATATTCTTTATAATCTGGCATTAAAAAAAATATAAATGTAAATAAATAAATACAAATACAACAAATACAAACAAAAGAAAAAATCCCCAAACAACTCTCTTTACTCACAATGTCTAACTACTGTTAAAGAGAGGCTTGAAGAAGAATAAACAGCTGTTATTGCCAAAAATGAAACACTAGTGAATCCAAAAGCACAGTTTTCAGTGATACAATAATCACTATTAGTTAGTGTGTGTATAATCAAGCTATTATATCAGTATTTTCAGGGGAAAGGAAATAGTTGATTCCATTCCCCCCTTCTCCAGTAAATGACTGGTACTTTATTTTATTGAGCATGGAGGGAGGAAAGACAAAGGTAAAAACCTATGCTGAATTTGAATTTGGAATGTAAAGAACCAGAATGAACACTAAACAATGATTTTTCCAGCACTTTAATTTCACCATCCCGTCGGTTTGAGTATCACAGTGAGCCTAGAGAGGGTCTGCATATTGGAAGTGGTTTGTTTATTACTTTTAGTGTAGATGGAAAAATTGCTCTGACAATTTATCTATCCCTGGTAGGCTTCACATAGTGTGATCACACTTCTTTCAATATCTGCATATTTCATTTTCCTTTAATTAGTTTAGCTCATTTATTAAAGGTTCCCTTTCTATATGAAGCACTGTAAATGTAGCTGTTTAAAGAAACAGCTTCTTGTGCATTCTAGATAGCCCATTGTCAGTTTGTTTTTTCTTCTTTTTTTTTGTGGGTTTATTTTTTTCTTACAATACTCTTTCCAACAGTTTGCTCTTTTTGTTTTTTTTTTCCATCTCATTCTACTTATTGCAAAATGGTGGGATGGTACCATTTGGAAGGTGATATTCTATCTTTTGTTCTTCTGCCTCCTGTTCATTGGTTTCTTGAAATGAAGATTACATATATCATATATCCTTGTGGCTGCAAGAAGCTGTATGACTTGAAGTACTGATGCATACTCTACAGCCTCTACAAGTGGTTGTTGTCTACCAGTTCCTTTTGTTCATTTAGTATGGTTTGAGCTCCTCAAGAGAGGCCTCTAGTATATTTTGCTGTCACAAATGTGACTAGGCTTTCTCCCATTTACCATTAAGCTTATTACTTTTGATTCAATATCTGCAATATGACACCGCTTTGGTATGCTCTATGGTTTTGATGGATCAGAAATGTCTTTAAATTCATAAGTCCATTCTACTTTCTTCAGACGCTTATTAGCCCTCTCAGTACTGCTGTGCTAACCACTTGCTCTTGCAGTGATGATGAAATGTTAAGGGTTGTGTAGATCTCAGGTGTCCTGCTTGTAAGACAGTGGACTCTGTTGAAATACCTATGTGCCTGGTGATGGTAGTGTCAAACTGGGAAATAGATTAATTCTGTAAGGATGTATAGACAAGTGGTTTAGGTTGCTGTACTCACAATTGTCCGGTGGTGCATTATGTTTTTGAACCAAAACACTTAATTTCATGCTGCTCTGCAATCACTTCAACACCTGACATGTGATATATTATGCAGCTGTTCAGGCAGCATCGATTTGATGGAGAGAGTGAGCTAATATACAGAATAAACATTTGATCATTATAAACTAGTCATCTGTGCCGACTGATTGGCAAGAAATTGCAGAATAATCTTTCTTGGGCTACAAGAGACTACTATCAAATTAATTCTGCTACATAAGAAAAAAGAACGGTTCTTTCAAAAGGCTCCTACATAATTTCTGTCTGTGAAGTTTTCTTCTCAAAAACTCTTGATTTTTAGATTCAGTCCTAAAGCGTTGCATCTGGAGCCAGACCATTCTACTGTAACCTTGAGCTGACCAATGACTTACAAATGAATATGGCAAACAGAAGCTGTATGAAACTGTCACATATGTGTGCATGAGTGTGTGTGTGTGTGTGCATGCAAATATTTATCTCTATAAATGCTAATATCCTATGTGCATTGCATGAAAAGTTATTGACATAGTTGTCATTTCATTGTGTTCAAACTGACCACTAGTTGTTTGCCTTTGAAGGTGTGTAGAATAAAAAAAACCTTACTTGGAAAACAGGTACAGATTAGTGATGAGAAGAGCTCATGACTCAAAAGCAATATCATGATTATACTAGGTTGATGAAAAAGTTTGTGCACCGTGTTAAAATAATGATTTTTTTAATGCAAGAATTTATTCAAAAGCAACAACTATTCTTCAAAATAAAAATCATCATTTTCCAAGACTTTCTGTCAATGGTCTATAAGCTTTTGAATTTGGTCAAAATACCAGTCCTTTGGCTTTGAATCGAAAAATTCTTGGCAGGCTTTTACGACTTCATTGAATGACTCATATTGTGACCTTTCATAAAGTGCTGCATTGATCAGAGGAGACTGTAGTTAGATGGACTACGGTCTCAGATCTGGACTATAAGTTGGATGTGGCAGAACTTCCACACTGTCCAATTCTTCAAGCTTGTTGCTGGTCTTTCTGGCTGATGTGGCATTGCATTGTCTTGTAGAAACAAAGAGTGTTTTCGATAAACAAGTCTTGGGTACTTTTTAACCAGTGCTTTGTAGACTCGATCAAGTTGCTTGCAGTAAAGTTCAGCATTGATGGCATGATCATTTGGCACAAATTCGGCACACAAATCTTTTCCCCAACCTAATATATATTTGCCGAACTCATATTAGCCTGGAAAAACAACTGAGGTAAAAACGAATGACTGAACATTTGCAGGTCTGTGGCCAAACAAAGGATACTCAAGAAAACTCAGTATTATGTAGTTGCACAGCTAACATCTCTTAACCGCTCAGCAATGTCTGAAGAAATCTCCCAACCATGACACTAACATAAAGCGGGTGCAATGAACTAGATTCATAAAATGTAACTGTGATATATATGTAGGCCCAAGAAAATTGAAGTAGGAGCAAATTGGAATTGAAATCAGGTCACAGAATCCAAAAATCTGTTTGTGAGTGCTTTAGTGCTTTCCGATTAAATGTGCAACATTTTCCCATAAAACACTGACAAAAACGACAAACAAATCAATATACATATATGTGTGTGGTGTGTGTGTGTGTGTGTGTGTGTGTGTGTGTGTCTGTGTGCATGTGTGAGATTGTGTGTGCATATATGTGGTGTATGTGAGTGGGTATTTATAAATATATATGTGTGTATATGTGTATATATACATTTATATATATTATACATACACACACACATGCATATATATATGCACTGTATATCTATATTCATATATACATACATATGTTATATAGATATTTATATATATAAATATATGAATGTACATGTGTATATACATACGTACATATAACTATGTATATATGTAAACTTACATGCAAATATGCAAATATATATCTATATATACATATATGTATATATGTGATATATAAATATATACATATACACGCACACCCACACACCCACACAGACACACGTGTACGTGTATGTGTGTGTCAGTGCACATATTTGGCTGATCTTGCTTGACCCCGAATGCATACCAGGTTGAATTGTGTTAAAACGATACGAGGCATTATAAAAGGATATATTTAACATAGCCTGTCTTTTGTGGCTAAAATATAGTTTATTGAAAATAAATAAAAGCACACATAAATACATTAATTAATCAATCAATATTGAAGCAAAATATATACATATATATATAAAAAAAAATACCAACCTGAAACCCCCCAAAATATGAGAAAATTAAATCAAATAACGTTGGCATCATAATAAATATTGTTGCTAAGTAATTCTTCCAATAATTTAATATCCATGTTGGTTGGAAACTAAACCAAAAAATTTCAAAAGAATTAAGTCTAAATTTGGCAGCACATAGTAAAAAAAAAATTATATCATTTGGAAATTAGCCAGTGCGTTTTGGTTGATATGTGTGGGTGCATATGTGTGTGTCTGTATATGCATGAATAAATATGTATATATATTCATGTGTGTATGCTTACATATATATATATATATACACACACTTGTATATATGTGTATGTATATGTATATATATGTATTTAATACATATATGTATATATAATATATATATAAACACACACAAATATATATATCTATAAAATATGTGTGTTTTATATATGCATATATATGTATGTATCTTTATATACATGTGGCTCGTTGTGTGCTTTGTCTATATGTGTATCATCAATCTCTTTTTCAGACATTAAACAGCTTTCAAATCATGTAGGTGTGTGGGTGCAGGTATACGTTAATATATATGTTATTGTGTGAGTTTTGAATGTGTGTGTGTGTGTGCGTGTAGGTATATAAATATATGTGTTAATATATACACATACGCATATATATATATATATATAGATAGATAGATAGATATTCATATACATATGTATGTATGTTGAATAGATACATATGTATATTTTATAAATATATATATATACATATATATAAATATATATATATATATATATATATATATATATATATATATGTGTGTATATATGTATACATATATATATATATATATAAATGTGACATCTATTCAATGCTCTTACTGTCATTTGTAACTAAAATGTGTACTCCATTACACACACACACACGTATATATAAATGTATATTGTACATACATAGGATATATATATATGTTTGTGTGGGCATATATATCATACATTATATTTGCAAATATATATATATATTTATATATACATATACATACATATATCTTTATATCACATATCATACATATATACATGTATATATATATATATATATGTGTGTGTGTGTGTGTGTGTAGGTGGGGGATTCAATTTATGCAGACTCATTCACACATACAAATACAAAGAAAGAAACCAGCAAACAAACAAATGTGCAGAGCTTTATACAACACATACATGTATATTGATGTTTATATTTATAATGGATTTTAAATGTATTTTCAGATGACACAAATAGTGGTTTGCAGCAAATGCAATTATCAAATTATCAAATATCAGTGCAGTGCCTTTACACCTAAACTATGGTTAAGTTCAATTTAAATGTTTATTTATGGTCGAAATATTGAGCTTTTTATCATTTCTCTCACCAAAAACAATATATATATATATATATATATAATATATATATATATACATATACATATAAACATTTATACATATATATATATATATATGTATATATATATATGTATATATATCTATGTATATATATATATAATATATATATATATTATATATATATATATCACAAAACCACAACAATACCACTGACAACAACAAATGGATAATTTTGTTCGTCATACATTTACTTCAAAAGTAACTTCTACTTCATTGGTTGTGTGGTAATATATAGAAAAATATAAAATAAAAAAAATATAGACGAAGTGAAGAAATATAAAATAAAATAAAAAAAAAAAAGGGTATTTACTTATATATATTTCTAGCATACCATATCATCGTATATGTACACAATGGTATGTAGTTTTTGGTCTATGCAAAATGATATAAATCTGACTTTTATTAGCAATGAAATAAAATTACAGTGAAAATAAAAAAAATAAAAAGTCTATATGTGTGTATACACACACACACACTCACATATTTATATTTATACATATATCCATACATATACACACAAACAGATATACACACATATATATCTATATATATAAATATTGCTAGATAGGTAAATATAGATATATATATATACATATATATCAACACAACATATATATACATATATATATATAATATATATATATATATATATATATATATATATATGTATGTATTACATGAAGAAATGAACCAAAAGAAACAAAGAAAATACTATACAAAATAAAGTTATAAAAAAACTAAATAGTGATACATTAGATGGTGAAAATTAGTTGCTGATTAACTGTAATAAAAGTTTATCATTGAATAAAGGAAATCAAGAAAATGATATCATTGTCATCGTTTTTCATTATCATTATCATCATCGTCGTCGTAATCACCACCACTGCCTCCACCATCATCTTCATCATTTACATCATCATTATAATAATAGCAATAATTATAATTAGAGTAATAATGATTTCAAACTTTGGGGTAAGGTCAGTAGTTTCAAGAGAAGGGGGTAAAGTTGATTACCTCAACCCCAGAATTTATCTTGTCAACCCCGAAAGGATGGAAGGCAAAGTTGACCGTGGCAGAATCTGAACTCAGAATATACAGATGGACAAAAGACCGCTAAGCATTTTGCTCAGTGTGCTAACAATTCTACCAGCTCACTGCCTTAATAATAATAATAATACTAATAATAATAATAATAATAATAATAATAATAATAATAATAATAATATTAATAATAATAATAATAATAATAATAATAATAATAATATAATAATAATATAATATAATAATAATAATATTAATAATAATAATAATAATAATAATAATAATAATAATAATAATAATATAATAATAATAATAATAATAATAATAACAATGAAAATAATGATAATAATGATAATAATTTGAACTCAGAACATAGCAGCTGACAAAATACTGTTAAGTAGCAAGCTGACAGAAATGTTAGCACTTTGGGTGAATTGCTTACTGGTATTTCATCTGTCTTTACATTCTGAGTTCAAATTCTGCCAAGGTTGACTTTGCTTTTCAGTCTTTTGGAGTTGATAAATTAAGTACCAGTTGCATACTGGGGTCAATCTAATTGACTGGCGCCACTCCCCACAAAATTTGAAGCCTTGTGCCTAGAGTGGAAAAGTATATGCTTTGAAGCCGAAATGCTGATGTAGACCAAGCAGTGGCTGAGAAGCTCAAGACTGGAGGTTTCATATTGGCAGCATAATATATCAAAGCTTGCTTACCAAAAACTACCAGGCTAACATTCTACAAAACATTGAATAGAGGAAATTTAGAAAATGATATCATTGTCATCATCACCATTTTGATACACTTCATCATTATCATCATCATCATCATCATCATCATTCTAATCGCCACCACTGCCTCCACCATCATCTTCATCATCTACATCATCATTATAATAATAGTAATAATGATTTCAAACTTTGGGGTAAGGTCAGTAATTTCAGGAGAAGGGGTTCAGTTGATTGTTTCAACCCCAGAACTAATCTTATCAACCCCTTGACTTTGCCTTTCATCCTTTTAGGGGTCGATGAATTAAGTACCAGTTGCATACTGGGGATCAATCAAATCGACTGGCAGAAACGTTAGCAATAAATTTGATGAAACAATAGACCATCTCGTCTCAGGATGCTGACACCAAATGAATGCAAAAATCACCATGACAGAGTACCATAAAAACGATGTCACAGATGTGAGATTTGTGAGAAAAATAAATGGATTCTTTATATTTAGAATCTTCTCCAAAGTAATTTCAGGAAAGCTAATTTGTGTAGCAGAAATCTTCATCCAGTGTTGTTATATGCTTTCAAAATTTAGAACATTATTTAATTATAGTTCATCATCATCATAGGTGCAGGTGTGGTTGTGTGGGAAGTAGCTTGCTTACCAATCACACAGTTCCGGGTTCAGTCCCACTGTGTGGAACCTTGGGCAAGTGTCTTCTACTATAGCCTCGGGCTGACCAAAGCCTTGTGAGTGGATTTGATAGATGGAAACTGAAAGAAGCCAGTCGTATATATATGTATATATGTGTGTGTGTGTGTGTATATGTTTGTGTGTCTGTGTTTGTCTCCCCAACATCGCTTGACAACCGATAGTGATGTGTTTATGTCCCCGTAACTTAGTGGTTCGGCAAAAGAAACCAATAGAATAAGTACTAGTCTTCCAAAGAATAAGTCCTGGGGTCGACTTGCTTAAGTAAAGGCGGTGCTCCAGCATGGCCGCAATCAAATGACTGAAACAAGTAAAAGAAAAAAAGAGTAAAAGAGATCATCATCATCATCATCATTATCATTTAACAACTGTTGTCCATGCTGGCTTGGGCTGGATGGTTTGACCAGAGCTGACAAGCTGAGAAACTGCACCAGACTCCAGTCAGATTTGGCATGGTTGCTACAGTTGGATGACCTTCCTGATGTTAACCACTTTACAGAGTGTGCTGGGTGCTTTTACATGGCACCACATGAGTGCTTTTACATGGTTCCACATAGGCACTTTTATGTGATCTCATGTGGGTGCTTTTATGTGGAACTGCACAGGTGCTTTTAACATATAAATCCATAACTATATGAGTGCCAGCTTTGTTTATTTCATGATTTATTTCACAATCATGCAGTTCTAACTGTCTTGAACACAGTTGTAATGAAATGCTTGATGCTTGCCACAGCATACAGATTGCTAACCTTTAAGCATTTATTGTGAGTAAAGGCACATGGCTCAGTGGTTAGAGGATCGGGCTCACAATCAAGAAGTAGTGAGTTTGATTCCCAAATCAGGCTGTGTTGTGTTCTTGAGCAAGACACTTTATTTAATGTTGCTCCAGTTCACTCAGCTATAGAAATGAGTTGCAATATCACTGGTGCCAAGCTGTATTGGCCTCTGCTTTTCCTTTGGACTACATCAGTGGCATGGAGAGGAGAGGCTGGTATGCATGGGTGACTGCTGGCCTTCATAAACAACCTTGCTCAGACTTGTGCTTCAGAGGGGAGCAACTTTCTAGGTGCAATCCCGTGGTGATTCATGACCAAAGTGTGTCTTTACATTTTACCCTATTTATTTTACTAAACTGGGGGGATGAATAACAAATCTGGTAGGATTTTGAGCTTGGATCCTAAAGGTCATTGACTTAATATTTATCTCTAACGTTCACCGAAATTTATATATTGTAGGAGGGTTTATAGTGAATTAACTAAATTCTAGTACCTGATTGGTGCCAGGTTTTATTAATCTGAGAAAAATGAAAGACACAGTTGACCATGATAGGTACAGTAATGTATTTAGTTTAGCTAATTACCTTCTTAAACAGTGGAAAGGGTTGCATGAATGTGTATGCCAAATGGTAAAAAAAAACCCCCCAAAAAACAAAATGGTATCTTTTTTCACTTTGAATAAGTACATAAACAATGAAAACATACAATCACATTATCAAAAGGTACCATATATGTTGGTTTCAAATTTTGGATCAAGGCCAGCAATTTTAGGGGAGGGAGTGAAGTTGATTACATTGACCCCAGTGCACAACTGGTACTTATTTTATTGACCTCGAGAGGATGAATGGCAAAGTCGACCTTGCTGGAATTTAAACTCAGGATCTAAAGATGGACAAAATACTGCTAAGCATTTGCCTAGCATGCTACTGATTCTTATTTCTTTACTGCCCACAAGGGGCTAAACATAGAGGGGACAAACAAGGACAGACAAAGGGATTAAGTCGATTACATTGACCTCAGAACATAACAGCAGATGAAATACCTATTTCTTTACTACCCACAAGGGGCTAAACACAGAGAGGACAAACAAGGACAGACAAACGGATTAAGTCGATTATATCGACCCCAGTGTGTAACTGGTACTTATTTAATCAACCCCGAAAGGATGAAAGGCAAAGTCGACTTCAGCGGAATTTGAACTCAGAACATAACGGCAGACGAAATGCGGTTGCGCATTTCGCCTGGCATGCTAACGTTTCTGCCAGCTCACCACCTTCATTCTGATTCTGCCAGTTCACTACCTTGAGTGCCATAAAATATTCATTTTCCTTTGCATCCAGCATAAGCATAAATTCATTTGAGATTTCTACATTGTTGTTGTTAAATGAATGTACAAATGGAGAGAAACTGGTTCACTTTTTTCATCCAGAACAAGTTGAAGTATTGCTTTCTTCTGTGCTATCTAGAGCATCATTATAAACATCTACTTCATCTGACAATGAAAGGACAATCAGTAAAAAGGTTCTTAATTTCTGTATAAATCTTCCATTTGCAACTTGATTTTCTTCCATTGATAAGGGCCACATACACTTCGGTATATTTGAGGAAGTAGATGCTCAGGCATCAATTGAATGATGGCAGTTTCAATGTAAATTCTTTGAAACATCAATTGATGATGTCCATTTTTCTCTAATGAAACATCAATTCATGATCACCATCTAGGGTGAGATATAGTCACCGTTTGTGGAGGCATGTGGCTTAGTGATTAGCGTGTCGGCATCATGATCATATGATTGTGGTTTCGATTCCTGTACCGGGTGACACATTGTGTTCTTGAGCAAAACACTTCATTTCACATCGCTCCAGTCCACTCAGCTGGGAAAAATGAGTAACGCTACGATGGACTGACATTCCATCTGGCTGGGGAATACATACGCCATAGAAACCAGGAAACTGGGCTCATGAGCCTGGCTAGGCTTTAAAAGGGTGCATTTATTTTATTTATAGTCACCATTTAGGGTGAGGTATATAAAGGGCAGAGATATAGTTGTCTGCCCTGAAATCAGTATCCTTTTAGTATTTGATATATTGATTCTCAGATATATGATACTTAAACTTAGCTTGAGTAGAATTTGATCTCATGATGTAGATATTCTTTTTATAAACATTCTTAAGCATTCAGTTCAGCCCCTCCCTCATTGCTACCATTTTCACAGTGTGTTGGTCAATTATTAACAAATATATCACATCATGGTTAAATGTTTTTATCACCAAACCATTTATGTAAATTATATGTGTCAGTATCAATTATCTTCTAATTCTGTGATTGGATAATTATTCAGAAATTCTTTAATTCTCATGAATGTCTAACCCATGTGATGTGTTTGTGTTTTTTATGGATATTTTTGTATGAGTATTATATGTATGCGAATATGTGTGTATGTGTGTGTGTGTGTATGTATCTATTTATTTATGTATATATAAATATGATCTAGTTTATTTTTTGAGCTTTTCACAATGACAAAAGAGCTGGTTTCTAACCAAGAAACAAGATTCTTTTCTTGGAATGTAGATAACATCAGTATGCTACTCATGTATATATGCATGGAAAATGGATGTTAAATGATGATGATGATAGTATATATATATATATATATGCTGCTTGGCCAAGGGCGTTTATACATCCATATCAGTTAACAGTTATTTTCAATACTTTTCTCGCTGGATTAAGTTTGTTTCTCTTTTTGTCTTCTGAAATTTTATTTTTGGATCTTCTATATATATGAAGAATTTTCCTCTGTCTAGCTGTTTTTCTCTCTGCAAAATGAAGAGTTGCATTATGGAACTGTCATTTAAATGAGATTTTTTATTTATTTATCACCTGACAAGATACGTCTGCATTGCTCGATGCTCCTGTACCAGTTTTTTGTGTGTGCCACAAGAGGAGTCAATGCTGGATGTGTCGAAACAATTGTGATTAATAATATGTTCCCGTATATTCCATCTTCTGTCTTTTAGTTGTTATATATAAACTTAGATAAACTTAGATATGTTTCGACCAAAGATTGGTCCAGGCCATGTCTAACTTAATTGCACCACTTGATAGGATTATTCGAATCCTGTTTAAGTCAAGTTTTGTTTAAGTCAAGTTTTGTTCAAGTAGTGAGTTCTTGTTGGGTGAGTTGTATCCAATTATGGGTGGCTTATCTGGTATTCTTTGAAGAAATCTATCCAGACTCTGTTTAAAGTTGATGGGATCCTTTTCCTCTTTGATCTCCCTCAGGGCAATGTTAAATAGGGCAGGGCCTGTTGAGGAAAAGAAATTATGTTGCAGTGTACATGTATGTTGTGATCTTGAATTGGGCAGGGGACGTATAGCCCATGGTCCAAGTCTTGGATGAACCTTGAAGCTAATGTTTAGGTCGTTTGGGCAAAGTTGGTGGTATATTTTCCACATCGTACAAATGATGTACCGCTCACGGCGACACTGGAGGGAGTAAAGTTTCAAGGCTTTAAGGTGATCCCAATAATCGAGAGCAGCCATGCCTTCAATTTGTTTAGTGAGTGCCCTCTGGGGTGACTCAATTCTGGAGATGTTTTGTCTTGTGTGAGGAGACCACAGTGGGCAGCAGTATTCAAGGTGTGGCCGTACAAAGGAGGAAAAAAGTGGTATGATGACACCTTGTTCTCTGGACCGGAAAGTTCTTAAGATCCAGGAACTCATCCTACGAGCTATATCGACCTTCTTGTTGATGTGTGCACTCCAACTGAGATCGTCATCAACAATTACACACACCCCGGTCTCTGATATTGTTAGAGGCTGTGAGCGGTTCCTCTGAAGGAAGAGAGTATGGTTGTTTTAGTGAGGAATTTCTTCCAAAATGCATCAGCTCAAATTTTCCTCATTCAGTTGCATTTTGTTTCTGTCTGCCCATTGACTCACAGCATATAGATCAGACTGGAGTTGAGTTCGGTCTGCTTCTTCATTGACGATTTGCTGGAGCTTAGTGTCATCAGCAAATATTTTCACTTTGCAGTAATGTACGGCACTGGAAAGGTCGTTTACGTAAATTATGAAGAGTAGCGGACCCAAAACAGTTCCCTGGGGAACACACCGCTGGTGACTTTTGCTGGGTTTGAGTGGACTCCATCAACTACAACATGTTGTGTTCTATTCGCCAGGAAATACTTAATCCAGTGTAGAACTTTCCACGGATTCCAACGTTTGCCAATTTTGAGAGTAGGATGTTATGGTCTACCCTTCGAACGCTTTACTGAAGTCAAGATATATGATGTCAGAGTTCGAACCTGTTCCCAGAGACTTTGAGTACATCTTCAATGTGGTATGTAAGAGCTGTAAAGACCCTGTTGCCACACGCGGTCCCTGCTATGCATTTGCAGGAGTTTGTGGGTCTCCAGGAAGTCAGCTATCCTTGATCTAACACTCTTTCAAACACTTTAATGATGTGGGAGGTGAGTGAGATTGTATGCATGTAAAAATTCATAAAACCAGAAGATGGAATGAACAAGTTCTAATTATAAATCACGACAAATGGTTCTGGGCATTGGTAATAGCTGTTAGCTGCTGAATTTTACATATCATATTATTATATAAATATTATATAAATAAATATAATCCAGCACCTGTGTACCAGCATGTCATCAGGTGAGTAGCTTTCAGAGCATTGTTAGATGATGTTTAGTTTCCTATTGTTTTATACTAAATTCTATTTTTAGCATTCATTCTATACCGAATAACATAAATTCAAACTCTTCCAGATAATAAGTGACTAGGCACTTATTATCAATGATGGTTTATAATCAAAGAGGCTTCAAGATATTCTTGTTGCTGATTTTGGAAAAGATGTTTATATCTTTAGTGTGGCTAACCTCTATGATTGTACATCACTTTTGTTTCCTATCCCAAATAGCAACATCAATTCTTTTATGTTTGTACTTGTTACAAGTTT
Organism: Octopus sinensis; assembly: GCF_006345805.1. Taxonomy (NCBI): domain Eukaryota; kingdom Metazoa; phylum Mollusca; class Cephalopoda; order Octopoda; family Octopodidae; genus Octopus; species Octopus sinensis. The sequence goes on along the minus strand of NC_043005.1, from coordinate 54,420,094 downwards.
GATGTATTGCTGTGTATGCATTATTTTATTGCAGAGATGTTGTTTATAATCTGGGACAGATTACAGAGATGAGGAATTATGTACATTATTTACATTTGATGGACATTTGTCCTCATCTTGTTTGATGTACTCTCCAGCCTTCATCAGGTGTCCTGGGGGAATTTCGAACCTAGGTTCTCATTCCTAAGGTATTTTTCCGATGTTGTTATTATTATTATTCCGGTCATGGCCTGGAATCGAACTTGGTATCTTGGAGTGGGTAACTATGGAGTGAATTTTAGGGCTTATTAATCTAATATTTTCCTGTCCTTCCTTAATACCAGTTTCCATATGTTACTTATATCTGTATGTATGTGTGTAGTATGTACACATCATGCATGCATGTACGTACATATCATGCATATGTGTATCTGAATGTGTGCATGTGCATTTATGTATGTAATCGTGTGTGTGTGTGTGTGTATGTGCTTGTTTTGTGAATGTATATGCACGTGCATATGTATGTGAAATAACTGTGATTCAACAAGTTGAGATGTTATATTTCAAAACAATATTCACTTAATGTTTTCTAGGAAATATTTAAAAAAGAGTTCATTAAAACCTTTTCTGCAACATTACATCATCATCATCATCATCATCATTTAACGTCCGCTTTCCATGCTGGCATGGGTTGGATGGTTCAACTGGGGTCTGGGAAGCCAGAAGGCTGCACCAGGCTCCAGTCTGATCTGGCAGTGTTTCTACAGCTGGATGCCCTTCCTAACGCCAATCCCCCTTCCTAACGCCAATCATACAAAAATCTCAGCAGAATACTTGTCTATATATGAAGCATAGTGTAATGTCCAAAGCAGAGTTCAGTAAAAATGATAGTCACAGAGATCAAAATATATAAAATTACTGTAATACAGAGAGGTATACTTAAACAACTGTTGCTGTTGATATTTTGTTTAAACCAGATCAGCACTGATTAAACAAAACTATGATCAAAGACGTTGTAGTAATGAATGTTCCATCTTTTTAAGAGTATCTAAAATTCATTATCTGCTGTGTCTTTCTGTGCCTTTTTCATTAAGTTAGAAGAGTGCAATTAGTAAGAGATCTGGTTTCTGTTTCCAACAATTCAAGCAAACACAAATAGTTTAGTTTTTAAACAATTAAACATAGAATAGAGTGATTTTCAAATGTTTTTCATTTACTCATGCTGCCCTTTAGAGCATATAAAAGTAATTTCAGTACACTTTGTGCATAAAATAAAAAGCAGTTTTTAAAAAGAAATAATAATTATCGATTTTAGTCTATAAATGTGAATGATTTACAAAATTTACTGCAGGGAATTCATAAATATTTTTTCATACAATAAATGAATTTAATTTGAATTTTTCAAATTTTTTAAAGTATAAAAGAATATAAAAATACATCTCTTATAAAGTATGTTTGATACCAATATAGATAATATAGCTATAAATAGTAGATCATAATACATATAGAAAGGTAATATTTATCTACGCTTAAATGTAAACGTTCTGTTAGTACAAACTATACTGCAGTAGATATCATGAGAGAAATATATAAATTCTTATGACGTCAACAACATACAATTCTCTCTAGAAAGAATAGGGTTTCTAAAATGCATGGAGAAATTCAAAGGATTGATTTGTACATTGGTTGAATGCCTGTCATGTCTACAGGAGACATGGGTTCAAGTGCAAAGGGCAGTCTTCGCTTTTTCTAACCAAAAGAGTTTTTCAAACCACTAATTATATGCTACTATTTAAAAGAGTTATTTCGCATTCTTTCAAAGTTTTTATAGACTTTTTATGGTGTCAAGAAGTTAATTTTCCATTCTACATATTTTAAAAGTACATATTTTATATTTTAGTATTTGCAATTTTAATATTTCTACAGCATACATAGCTGTATCTAAAAGCAAATACCAGCATGTTAGAACACACTATTTGGCAAGCATTGATATGCAGCATTAGAAGCTGCTGCTGTTGCAGGCTTAGTACTTATTAATGTCTGAACAGGATGGCAGATGAAGTAATAATAATACAATAATACAATACATAATTACAATAATAATAGGGTGACATTAACAAACACACAAACATATCACACAAGAGGTTACATTATCGGAGCGGAATAAAAGAAAACCCAATAGAATTATGCTTCTAGATTATCACCATTAAAACTAACAGTGTTGATTGAATCTTTTACATGACATGTGATGTGTTCAAGTTGTTAAGACAGTCTTGGTATTACAAAACTACACTATGTCGATAGAACTCACTTCAAGGAGAACATTATGGCTTTCAGCATTAAAACATTGCTTAAAAACAAGTTTGATCATTATATAGAAATAGACCTGTGAAAGCAGAAAGCATTCAATTATATATAATCATATATAATTATATATAATTATAAAATTATATATATTTTTTATAGATACTTTGCTGTTGATGTTGTTGTTGTTGTTATTATTGTTAACATTGTCCCCTTCCTGCTTTCCTCCTCCTCCTCCTCCTCCCCTTCGTCTTCTTCTTCTTCTTCTTCTTCTTCTTCTTCTTCTTCTTCTTCTTCTTCTTCTTCTTCTTCTTCCAAGTATATCTATATCCATATATATTTATACATACGTTTCTATACAGGTAAATTTGTGTGTGTTCCTCTATTCTTGAGTTCTTTCATTTCTTTCAGTCATTTGACTCTGGCCATGCTGGAGCACTGCCTTCAGTCGAAAAAAATCAACCCCAAGACTTATTCTTTGTAAGCCTAGTAGTTAGTCTATCAGTCTCTTTTACTGAACTGCTAAGTTATGGGGACATAAACACACCATTGTCAGTTGTCAAATGATAGTAGGGGGACAGACACAGACAAATAAACATATACATACATACATACATACATGCGTACATACATACATACATACATACATACATACATACATACATACGTACATACATACATACATGCATACATACATATATATATATGCAACAGGCTTCTTTCAGTTTCCCTATAGCAAATCCACTAACAAGGCTTTGGTTGGCTTGAGGCTATAGTAGAAAATACTTAACCAAGGTGCCACACAGTGGGACTGAACCCAGAACTATGTGGCTGGGAAGCAAGCTTCTTACCACACAGCCACACCTGTGCATGTGTGTGTGTGTATATATATATATATATATATATATATATATACGATGTCTGTTCAAATAAACACATGCATACATGTATGTACTTGTATATGTACATGTGCATGCATATGCATTAAGAATATATAAGCATGCAGTTAAATGCACCAATGTTTCAAGATAAACATAAATGGATAAATATGTGCATGCAAACGCACATTTGTGCCTATTCAAATATAAGTATATACATGTATACATCTCTCTCTGGTTCTGTGTCTATCTACCTGTCTGTCTATCTACCTATTTATCTGCTTATACATATACATATATATATATATATATACATACATATACATATATATATATATATATATACATACATACATATACATACACACTACATAAATATAAAGGGAAGAAAGCACACATTACGCTATGAATCAAATTATCTTTGACAAATCGGTTAAAAGTTATAAAAGTAAAATATAATTTTGCTATTGATTTCTAACTTTGCTTTCAATTTAAGTTTCATTTCCATTTTGATTGTTGTTGCTGCTATCATTATCATTATTATCATTATTATTATTATTATTACCATTATTATTATTATTATTATTATTATTATTATATTATTATTATTATTATTATCATCATTATTATTATCATCATTATTATTAATATTGTTATTTATTATCATTATTATTGTTGTTATTAGTTTTCTACCTTTTCCGTTTTTGCAATGCAAAGAGATATTAATTTACTTTTATCACTACTACCAAAATAATATTAGAACCCCGAAAGATGAAAATGCCGCCATATCAAATCAAAACAATATAATATGTTAGTGGCTATAGTAGAATAAATATCTTTATAAACTAAGGCTTAAATTTTGAAATGTTTTAAAATCATTTTTATTTTTATTCATTTATATTTTTGTTTCACAGTGTAAAAATAAAATTAATCTCATGGGCAGCAATAAATATTGTTTTAAGAGCATTAGATTAACAAATTATATTTTTGAAATCCTGTTTTAGAAGACCAGAATATATATATCTATACATATACATATATATTGCATATTTGTATCTATATATATATATATATTCGTGTGTCCATATGCATACAGAGCAGTATATGTATAACACTCACATACACATGCATACATATTTTGGAAAGAGAAATAAGTACATGTGTTTGTTTGTTAATATTTATATCATAGGTGCAGGAATGGCTGTATGGTAAGTAGCTTGCTTACCGACCCCATGGTTCCAGGTTCAGTCCCACAGCATGGTACCTTGAGCAAGTGTCTTCTACTATATCCTAGGGCCGACCAAAGCCTTGTGAGCAGATTTGGTAGATAGAAACTGAAAGAAGCCCATCATATGTCATATATATATATATATATATATATATATATATATGCTCATATATGTGTGTGTATGCAATATACGCACGCACATACACAGGGAAATAAATAGTTATAAGATTCTTTTATTTGCTTCAGTCATTTGATTGCAGCCATGCTGGAGCTCAACCTGTAGTTGAACAAATTGATCCCAGGACTTATTCTTTGTAAATCTAGTACTTTTGCCAAGCAGCTAAGTTATTTGTATGTGTGTGTATGTCTGTGTGTCTGTGTTTGTCCCCCCACCCCCACCATCGCTTGACAACCGAGGTTGGTGTGTTCATGTCCCTGTAGCTTAGCTGTTCAGCAAAAGTACTAGGCTTACAAAGAATAAGTCCTGGGATCAATTTGTGCAACTAAAGGTGGTGCTCCAGCATGGCCGAGGTCAAATGACTGAAGCAAATAAAAGAATCTGTATATCTATTTATTTGGCTGTGCATGTGTGTGCGCATATGTATACACACACACACACACACACACACATATATATATATATATATATGTATATATATATATGTATATATATGTATGTATATATACACACATATATAATATATATAATATAATAATAAATATTAGGGAATAATTTGCCTAATAGTGGTTTTGTCTCTAATTTAATATAATATATATATATTATATATATATATATACATACTGGTAACATGTAACCCAGTACAACCTGTTGCATGGTCGGGTCGTCGTCGACTAAACCGGCAACCCCACCAAGCTTGCTTGGTGAGGAGGGTGTTTATTGGACACCCTGCGGGGATGAAAAACAAAACCCGTTAAAGGGCAGAGGAACTCTTGAGAGTCAACGGCCATCCAATAAATGTATTAAGGATGTATCATGCACGAGGACATAGAAATAATCGGACTGAATACCCAATCGCACGGTTAAACCATTGAGTGAAGGACTCCTAGCCTTTGTTAGGGCATCCCTCTAGGAGAAGGTTACTCAGGTAACTGGGATAACTCCGACATAACACCTGTGGCTCAGTGGTTACCGATGATGTTGACTTGTTCTTCTTTTCGGATTATGGCTGGTGTTGTTTAGTGAGTGGGATTGACTCAGTGCACAGCTTTTCCTCACTTTAAAAAATCTTCTTGCACAGGCATTGCACGATAACAACATTGATTAAGCTTCGTGCAATGGCCATACTTGATAACGAGGGGGCAGCCACCATATGTATATATATATATATATATTATATATATGAATGTATGTATGTATATCTATCTATCTATCTATGTATATATATGCATATACGAGGTCTGGTGCCATAGTAATGAAGCTAAAGCACACAGAGTCGAGCCGTTTGGCACAGATTGGCCCTATAATCTGCTGTGTGTGCACACTAAGTTTTAACATTCTAACTCACTTCTGCCATTTACAGCAGTGCTTGGAAGAAACATGTGTAGAGTGTGATCATCACATTGACCATGACAGAGATAGCTGAGCAGAGAGTCTACATCAAATTTTGCCTACATGAAGTTTTCAAGAAGATTTCATTGTTCTTGATACAGTCAAGGTGATCTTGTGCAACTGAAACCCAAGTGTCTTTCTGGTCATCTGAAAGCAGTTTTGGCACAAATGTAGCAGAGACACATCTCATACCCAAATCTTCAGTGATAATCAACTGAACTAAACCATAACTCACGGATGGCCCATTTGGCCTATTTGGCGTATGAGGAAGTTTCATTCCACTTCGCTCATCTGCACCTCTTGTCGGATCAGACTGGAGCCTGATGCAGCCTCCTGGCTTCCCAGACCCTGGTCGAACCGTCCAACCCATGCTAGCATGGAAAACAGACGTTATACGATGATGATGATGATGATGATGATGACGTTGCTCAACTCAATTTGTCATGATGATGATGATGCTCAACTCAATTTGTCAGCATAAAGATTCTACCCCACAAGTGACTGAATGGCTGCCAATGGTTACTGAGTCTTGTATTCATTCATTCACACAAACAGACAGACAGACAGACACACACACACACACACACACACACTCACACTCTTCTCTCTCTCTCTCTGTCTCATTTATATATAGCTACAGAGTCTATCCAGTGAAACTGCTACACGAGCAGAACTTACTGTGCTATTCATCTTTGGACTGTCATGTCCCATGCAAGCTTTTGGCAATAAGCAAATGATGAATCACAGATTACGGCTGCTTTCTCATTCAGCCAATTTTCCAATCATTTCATTGTTAATGTAGTAAAACATTCATTTTCATATTGTTATGTCTGTGACCATTCTGTATATCATTAAAACACCAACAAAGAGGAGAACCAAGATATTTTGGAAACTTAATAAGAATAAATTATTCACAGACATAGTTAATAGACTGCAAAATAAATGGGAAGAGAGGAAGAGAACAAAACTAAGAAATATGCAGATGGATAGTACCATGAAGTGGACATGAATACTATCGAGAACTGAGCAATAATTGTACTAGGACAACTTGGGAAAGACCAAGACTGTGATCCATGGAATCTTATAATCTGTTTTAAATAGGCAATATCTGATGATGGTTTATACTGAGATGAATATACCAATGGGCACTGGCATGAGTGTCTAGGTGAACTGTTTGCTTTGGAACTATGCAGTTCTTGGTTCGGTTTTCTGAGTAGATTCTTGATTCAAGCCATTATGTGTGTGTGTGTGTGCATACACACACAATATATATATATATATATACAGGAGTGGCTGTGTGGTAAGTAGCTTGCTAACCAGCCACATGATTCCGGGTTCAGTCCCACTGTGTGGCATCTTGGGCAAGGGTCTTCTGCTACAGCCCCGGGCCGACCAATGCCTTGTGAGTGGATTTGGTAGACGGAAACTGAAAGAAGCCTGTCGTATATATGTATATATATGTATATGCGTGTGTGTGTGTTTGTGTGTCTGTGTTTGTCCCCCCCAAATCGCTTGACAACCGATGCTGGTGTGTTTACGTCCCCGTCACTTAGCGGTTCGGCAAAAGAGAGACCGATAGAATAAGTACTGGGCTTACAAAGAATAAGTCCCGGGGTCGATTTGCTCGACTAAAGGCGGTGCTTCAGCATGGCCGCAGTCAAATGACTGAAACAAGTAAAAGAGTAAAGAGTAAAAGAGTAAAGAGTAAAAGAGTATATATATATATATATATATATATGTATGTTCATATATATATATGATGGGCTTCTTTCAGTTTCTTTACCAAATCAACTCAAAAGGCTTTGGTTGGCCAGAGACTATAATGGAAGACACTTGCTGAAGGTGCCATGTAGTAGGACTGAACCTGGAACCATGTGGTTGGCAAGCTTTTTACCACACAGCCATGCACCTGTGCCTATATCCACATAGCTATTCCTGTGCATATATTTACACACATCTGATGTAATTCATTTCCAGTCTTCCATGAAAAGCTGAACTGGCCATGGGGAAATATTACCTTGCTTGGAAATAGGAGGGTTGGTAACAGGAAGGTCATCCAGCTGTAGGAAATATGCCTTAACAAATTCCATTTGACAACTGCTCTTACTGCAAGAAAGAACTTCAGAAAAAGTTAAATCTGAGAAGAAAAAATGGACTAAAAACTGGAAAATTTCTATCAACCAAAGAAATATCATCAGAGATCCTGTAATGATTAATAGAGAGAAGCATTTACCAATCTTCTCCTTCTTTCACCCTTTCTTTGTTTCTTCTTGCTTTCTCTTTCTATATGTATATGGTTTTGTGGTTAATTAAATATCACCAATATCATTGAAGAACATACCATTGTGCTGATATCAGGTTATGAAGTATAGACATGTAATTTATTCAGTCAAGTGTGACTGGCCCAATTATCTATGTTAACTTGTTTCTTTGAGAATTAATTTAAAATTTTATTTGAATTTTATTGTGGTTAAATCTGTTTTACAATATTGAACTAAATCATGGATTGTGGAAACCACAACAAAGAATGCAGATCTGTTACGAACTCGAGTTCAAAATGTCAAATTTCTCTTATTATTGATATCTATTTTGAATAGTTCTAAGTTTTGTTTACCATTTGATTTTAACAGGTCTCTAGTTTATTGCACTTCTCTTTGGTAATTTTGTCAGTTCATAATTCCTCACATCTTTCCTTATTTTGGACATAAATGTCAGCCAAATGTTGCAAGAAACCATATGATATTTTGTAATTATGGAGAACAAAATCTTGTAAATAAAATTATTTTTTTCCTTCTCTTTCTTGAAAAATTTTGCCAAATTTATGAGGTGGTAAATTGTCACCAAATTTTCAAAAACAATAGTCATATATTGGAATCTTAGAACTAGCTATCAGGTCATCAATTATAAGGAATTAGTAGTTCAAAAACATTGCTGTGTATGATATAAAATAATACGCTACCTAGTATAGTTTGCCTATAAAATGAACATGGAATTATTCTAGAAATTTCTACTGGTATTTCTCAGTAGGCTAAAAGGCTGCTATTAAAAAGCATTTAAGTTAAAATCAAAGATTCTCTCTCTCTCTCACTTCTTTACACACACATACACACACACATTTGCATACCACCAATGCAATTTAGAATAAGTTCGTTTAATTGCAAGCGGTCAGAGTTAGTGCAAAGGTTTAAAGCAATATTGCTTTAACCTGATGTTCCCAAACTTTTTGGGACTGCTGCCCCCTTGACACCCGAACCACATTCTTAGCTCCTCACCCCAACTAACCATCACAAACATAGACTTCTTTCTAAAGCAAATTCAAAGCAATTATATTTCACAAATAAAACTCAACCTAATGAACCCAATATTTTATGGTTTTTACATGAAACACAACCCCATTATCATGCCATTTCTACTTGAACTACTCCCTTATTATCGTCCCAGTTTTCTTCAACGCCCCCTTGGAACTTTCCACCACCCCCAGTGGGGCAATACTCCCCACATTGGGAACCACTGCTTTAACCAACATATTGAATCCTGTTTTTACTTTCTGCTTGTATGCTCAAACATAGCCACGCACAGAACAATATATATATATAGGAAGGGCATTTGGCGTTAGGAAGGGCATCCAGCCGTAGAAACACTGCCAGATTTGACTGGGTCTGATGAAGCCTTCTGGCTTCACAGACCCCAGTAGAACCGTCCAACCCATGCTAGCATGGAAAACGGACGCTAAACGATGATGATGATGATGATGATATATATATATATATATATATATATAAGATGGGCTTCTTTCAGTTTCCATCTAACAAATCTACTCACAAGTCTTTAGTTGGCTCAAGGCTATAATAGAAGACACTTGCTCAAGGTGCATGCAGTGGAACTGAACCTGGAACAAGCTTCTTACCACACAGCCATGCCTGCGTCTGTATATGTATATATATATAATATATATATATATCTACATACATATATGTATGTACATATATCTATCTATCTATCTATCTATATATAAACATATATATATATATATATATATATACATATGTATATACATATATATACACATACACACATATACATACACATATGTATATACATATATATACACATACACATATACATACACATAAATATATATATATATATATACACATACACATACACATAAATATATATATATACATATGTATATATATGTGTACACACACATACACACATGCACACACGTGCATACACACATGTGAACACACACAGACACACATATACACAAATACACACACACACACACTCTCACACATACACACACACTCTCACACACATTTGCAATCATGTTCGTGTAAAATATACCAAATATATGAAGAGTGGCTGTGCAGATAATATAACTTAATTCCTTTCATAGATAAAAACTTTTATTTATTGTTTCTTCACCATAAAGTTGATTGAATCAACTCCATATTACCTTCGATATTTAATTTGTTTGCCTGCAATATAAGAATAAAAAAAGAATCCTACAAAATTAGCCTATTTTACAACTTCTGGTGTTAGTCTCATTACTTAGCCTATATTAACCAAAATTCTTGAGAACTGTATTAATTTCTTACCATTGCATTCTCTGTTTTTGAAATTTTGTGCAACAAATCTGTTGATGAATGGAGCACTAGTTAACTTCTGGAACCTCCCCTCACTGAAATGAGTGAATAAGATGAAAAAGAAAATGTATTATAGTTTGATCTTTAAACATACGACTTTATTTTCTGTTTAATGATATTTAGAATTACTCCCTCTGTCTGCCATATCTGCTTGACTGGCACAAGTTTTGTTAGTTTAACCATTTCAATTCCCAGATATTTTGAATTCATTTCAGGAGTTGGTTTTGCTCTTCTCCTTTTTCTGCTCTTCTCCAAGAACTGGACATTTTGTATTTTTAACAATTCTCTCTAATGGTGCACGATACTTCAGGCTGTCTAGAAAATATCTCTAATTTCTTTGTAATTTTTGAATTGGCTCCCCTCTTACACATGACAGTGCATGTTTTGAATGATTACAGTTATTATTATTATTATTATCATTATTATTATTATTATTATTATATTATTATTATTATTATTATTATTATTATTATTTCTTTGGTGACTGTTCAGCTTTTAAAAGTCCATTATGAAGTAGATAAGAAATTTGAGTAAAAAGTTGTGAAAGTTTGGTTTTGAGGTCCATATTCTGCCAATATGTTTGAACATGTTTTAATACAAGTAAATAAAGGAGCCCAAAAATTGTCTATTTCTGTTACTAGAAATAGCAGCCAAATTTCTCTTAAACTTTAATTCTGGTGTTATACGTATACAATGCAGCAAATTGGTAGAGTTATTAAAGCATTGTGATATTTGTTACAGCCCTCTCCACTCTGAGTTCAAATCTCATTGATGTCAGCTTTACCGTTCAATTCTTTAAGATCAAAAAATGTAATATCAAACCAGAACAATAGACTGGAGGAATTTGGCAGAATTTCAGATGAGATGCTTTGCGGCTTCTACTCTGGGTCTTTTTATTTTGAAGGGAATATCTGTGATTATTTTGGCACCAAGCTATTTTAGGCATTGCCTTTCCTTTGAACGACATCAGTAGCATGGGGAGAGAAGACATGCATGAGTAACTGTTGGTCTTGCATTAAAAATCTTGTTTAGCCTTGAACCATTGAAAAAAAAGCTTTCCAAGTCTAATTATGAGGCAAAAGCACACACACACACACACACACACACACACACACACACACACACACATGCGCGTGCGCACACACACACACACACACACACACACACACACAAATACAACACATACATACATACATACATACATGTAGGTAGAAGTCCAAACTTTATAGATGACTGAATTAAGAGTAGGGTATGGTTGGTTTGAATGGAAATTAGCTGCTATTTCAAGCATGTTGAATGACCATGTTGCAGCTCCCCTGCAGACGTTGATGGCATTGGTAGTGATGATGTTCATATTGAAGATGTTTAAAGCTACAGAGCAACTTTGATTGAACAGCTCTATAATCAAAGTTATTCCATCTATGGCCATCCAGTCATACATACATACATACATACATACATACATACATACATACATACATACATACATACATGCACACACACACACACACACACACACACACACACCACACACACAAATATATGTATGCCTTCGGTGTATATATATATTCAGATAAATGCAACATTTCAGTTGAAAATAATAACTGAATATTAAATGTAAATCTAAGCACCTCATTTCTGCAAGGCAACCATTTCTAATTTGTCAAAAAGTTTTACAACTGAACAAAAAAAAAAGAAAAGAAAAGAAAATAATAATAATGATAATAATAAATAGGGAAAACTAACATCATAAAAAAAAAGCACAGATATAGAATTTAAAAAACAACAACAACAAAAACAAGGAAGTGAATGGGAGAAAATGAAAAAGTGAATAAAAATAACTAAAAATAAGGAAATAAACTTTAGAGCAAATTCTTTGATCACTGATAGATGGAACTGGAAAAGAAACAAGATAATGAAGCAAATGAAGCTAAAGGTTATCAGGAGGAACCAAGAGATAATTATTTATTTGGTAAGAAACTAAATATGAGATATTATCTCAATGAAAAATAATTGTTTGTTACATTGGCACAAGGCCATAAATTTACAAGAGAGGGGAAAAGTAGAAATGGAGTAAAGCTGGAGTAAACCTCGCTGTGTGATTGATATTTATTTTATTTTTATTTTATTTTTATTTTTTTGTTTTATAGACCCAGGAAGAATAAAAGAGCAAAGTCAGCTCCTGTTCTTACTAGGGTTTGAACACAAGATGTTTAGGAAGGTTATTAAATACTGTGAGATTTAGGTGTAGGAGTGGCTGTGTGGTAAGTAGCTTGCTTACTAACCACATGTTTCTGGGTTCAGTCCCACTGCATGACACCTTGGGCTAGTGCCTTCTACTATAGCTTCGGGCTGACCAAAGCCTTGTGAGTGGATTTGGTAGACGGAAACTGAAAGAAGCCTGTCGTATATATGTATATATATATGTATGTGTTTGTGTTTGTCCCCCCACGATCGCTTGACAACCGATGCTGGTGTGTTTATGTCTCCGTAACTTAGCGGTTTAGCAAAAGAGAATGATAGAATAAGTACTAGGCTTACAAAGAATAAGTCCTGGGGTCGATTTTCTCGACTAAAAGGTGGTGCTCCAGCATGGCCACAGTGAAATGACTGAAACAAGTAAAAGAGTAAAAAGAGTAAAGAGATATTTATATGATCAGATCTCATAGCATGTGGTTGTGTGGTTAAGAAGTTTACCTCCTGACCACATGGTTCTAGTTTCAGTCCCACTGCATGACACCGTGGGCATTTTCTGCTATAACCTCAGATTGATCAAAGGCTTGTAAATGGATTTGTTAGATGGAAACTGAGAGAAGCCCATCATATATATATCCATGTGTGCATGTGTGTCTTTGTGTCTGGGTTTGTCCCTTACCACTGCTTGACAACTGGTGTTAGTGTGTTTACATCCTTATAACTTAGTGGTTCCGCAAAAGAGACCAATAGAATAAAGTACTAGGCTTTAAAAAATATGAACTGGTGATTGGTCCTTCCAACTAAGAATTCTTGAAGGCAGTTGCTCAGCATTATTACAGTCCAACGACGGAAACAAATTAGAGAAAAAAAAATACAAGGTATATAATGTGGCAAGCTAGAAAAGAAAAATGAAAATTTCACTTAACTAAAATTATCCATGCAATTAGTAGACAAAGACTTCCTCAAAGCCTGTTTGAAATCTGACAAAAAAAAAAATGAAAAACTCAAAACAAGTGAGATGACTTGAATAACATCAGCCAAATAATTTTATGGTGAATAAAGACAGTGCAGAAAGGAGTAGATCTGATATTTAAAGCCAAATGATGAAAGCAGAGAACATATTTCTGTCTTACCAAACCTCCTCAGCATGATATTTTCTACTTGTTTGCAATCAATGATATAGTTTAAGGGACTGTATCGAAAAGGAGTATTCTGTACACTAAATACTCACACAGAGTAGTCTTTTATATGTAACAAATTATGATATTTTGACCGATATTCTAAAATTTGCGCTAACTCATTATCTAAGTATTAAAAACTTCTTAATGAATTTAAGCCACTTAATTTAGGTATTTTCATCATCTGAAGAAGCCTGTTGTATATATTTCATACATATATATATGTATATATGTATGTATATATATTATATATATATATATGTATGTGTTTGTGAAAATATAAGACATTAACTAGAATGGAAAATAAATCTTTTATATAGGATTACATCATTCGAAAAGCCAAAATTTTTCTATTACATAAGCTTCTTTGAGTATAATCGTTTAATGTTACAATATACTAATTGGTTGGTCCATATTGAATCAATTGTGATACCAAATATGTCCAAAAGCTTACGATAATATAATTTTTTCTAGGCAACTCACTTGCACAGAGATCAAACAAGAACTTAAATTTCAGTATCAATAAAGGATTCTGACGAAATATTGGGAGAGGGAAGGTAGAAAGAAAGAAGCCTTAGATGTAATATGATATGTTAAGAAAAGTCAGTTCAGTATTTATAAGCCTGGGTTGACTAAAGCCTTGTGAACAGATTTGATAGATGGAAACTGAAAGAAGCCTGTTATATATATATATATATATATGTGCTAAAGTGGGAAGTTGGGGTATCTCCAGAGAAGTGCTTGACCCAAATACTGGGCTATCAGCAGTGTCAGTTCCAAGCCAAAGATGGAATTCTTCAGGTGTAGAAAATCCAAGTTTCACAATGTTTATACCATCAAATGGGTTTGGCAAAGAGTAAATAATCCGATGAAAAGAAGAATAAGACAAAGAAAATTCTTTAAAATATCTTTACTCTTTTACTCTTTTACTTGTTTCAGCCATTTGACTGTGGCCATGCTGGAGCACCATCTTTAGTTGAGCAAATTGACCCCAGGACTTATTCTTTGTAAACCTAGTACTTATTCTATTGGTCTCTTTTGTCGAACCGCTAAGCTATGGGGATGTAAACACACCAGCATTGGTTGTCAAGTGATGTTGAGGGGGGGGGGGGCGACAAACACAGACGCACAAACATATATACACACATACATATATATATACATATATAAGCCCGGGCTTCTTTCAGTTTCCGTCTACCAAATCCACTCACAATGCTTTGGTCAGCCCAAGGCTATAGTAGAAGACACTTACCCAAGGTGCCACACAGTGGGACTGAACCTGGAACCATGTGGTTCGTAAGCAAGCTACTTACCACACAGCCACTCCTACGCCTATAATTATAAGTTACAAATGTTTTGTAACACCAGTTTACGTGAAAATTCAAAGTCAAAAATCACATAATATTTGTGGTTTTAAACATTGGAGAAGAACTTAATTAGACTTGCATCAAAGATGTGCTATTACGATTTGTGTCCTTCAGACCTTGTTAGGAGAATATCGGGAGGAAGTAAAAAAGGTACTTATTTATTTTCTCCCGATATTTTCCTAACAACATTGTCTGAAGGACGAACAATGTAATAGCACATCTTAGAGGCAAGTCTGATAAAGTGCCTCACTAATGTCTAAGGCCACAAATATTACATGATCTTTCGTTCAGAATTTTTGCGTAAACTAGCATTACAAATAGAGATGGAACAGAAACATTTGTAACTTAAAGGTGTGTTAAAGAATTTTATTTGTCTTCTTCTTCTGTGTGTGTTGGTGTTAGTTCCTCACTGCTTGATAAGCAATCCTGGTTTGTTTACATTCAAGTAATTTAGCAGTTTGGTGTGAGAGACTGATGGAATAAGTACTAGGTTTTAAAATTTAAATACTGGGTTGATTCTGTTGTGTCTGGGGAGAGTCATTTGACTAAAATGCCCTTTAAGACAATATCCTAACATGGTCACAGTCCAATGACTGAAAGAAGTAAAAGATAAAAGATACACACACACTGTTCTTTTTTCTTTTTTCTTTTTTATTTAAAAAACAAAAAAAACACACACAAATGACGTAATGAACCTCTTACATAAATTGAGACGCTAAGCTTCTTATCAATCGTCCCCGATAAAATCTCTTGCCGCCCACAGGCAATCCCGCAGCAGCAAGTTGGGGACCCAGAAGAGATAATTATAATTCTCCTTCGAAAAGGAATCCATTTTTTGGAAAAAATCACTTTCTTCCATTACCAGTGCGGCTACCAGAGGAGGCCAATCTGGACTATCAATACAGGTTGGGTCCATCAGTAACCGACCTTCAAGAAAACTTTCTACAAAGTTGTCTACAGCCCCTCCCTTGAGATAGAAGACCACAAGCTTCTTACCACACAATCATGTCTAGAAAAAGAATCCCTTTGTTGTCAGCAGAGGTAACAGCTCACTGAGATTTTCCCCACGTGGAGCTTAATGTTGTTGTTGTAGTGTTTGAGCATCCATCTCCATGGCTGATTAAATCATCCAGGTCACAGAACCTGATAACTGCTCCAAGAGGGACATAAAGGCATTTAAAAGAATTTATACTATGATTGCTTTTACAGGTACAGGTTTTATAGGTACAGATGTGTGTGTGTGTGAGGTAAGAAGTTTGCTTCTCAAACACATAGATTTCTGGTTCAATCCCACTGTGTGGAACCTAAGGAAAGTGTCTTCTACTATAGCCTCAGGCTGACCAAAGCCTTGTGAGTGAATTTGTTAGATGGACACTGAAAAAAGCTCATCATGTATGTGTGTGTGTGTGTGTGTGTGTGTGTGTGTGTTTGTTTGTTACTGTCTCCTTGAGTGAAGACTTGTAGTTTGGTGGTTAGGGTATTGGATGCTTGATTGTAAGACAGTAGTTTTGATTCCCGGACTGGGCAGAGCAATGTGTTCTTGAACAAAACACTTCATTTCATGTTGCTCCCGTCCCTCAACTAGCAAAAATTCCAGTTAGGAAATATATATGCCATGAAACCAGGAAACCAGCCCTTATAAGTTGGCATGGCTTGAGAAAGTAATTTTTTTTTACTGTCTCCTTGTCTTGACATTATGTGATTACTGTAAGCAAATGTCACCATCATGCAAGCAGTGTTTTCCATTCCCTGGTTATGGAGAAATATTACCTTACTTGGAAACAAATGAAGGGTGGTGACAAAAATATCCACCTTATTGACAAGATCCTGTCCAACTCAAAGCAAGAAAATGTAAATGTTAAAACAATGACAAGAGCACTCAGAGAGCACGAACCTTACCAAGGCAACATCAATGTCCTCTCAATGATTAATTGGAGATAATTTTTGAAATGAGAATATCTGAAATAAACTCGACTGCTCTCACAAACAAGAATGCTAAAAATGAACCTGACCACTCTCAAAAGTTAAGTAAAAAAAAAATAAACAAGAAAAATAATCCAGAATGCTTGTCCAGTACCAGATCAATCCCAAAATCTAATGAGTTTGTGCCAGTTGTGAGGCCAAACATCTCTGAAAGTTTCATCTGAATCCATCCAGCGGTTCTTGAGATATCTTGTCCAAGAACAAGCAAACGAACACAAATGAAAACAATACCTCCACCTTCGCTAAGGTGGAGGGTAATAAAGATGATGATAATGATGAAGATACTTTTACTGTTTTTACTGAGTTCGCAATATATATGAAGTCCATCGACTATCATGTGACCCTGCTGCATCTCTTGCATTAAAATTGTCATTGATTCTATTTACTTTCAGAAACCTTGAGTCTAGACTCTGCTTCTCCACGTGGAAGCATTTTTTCTATAATTCTTCGACTGATTACGCTATCAGAAATAAGGGAAAGAGAGGGAGTTGGAGAAAGTCGTTGGGCAATGTATGAGGTTTGTTTAAAGAAAATGCAAAATTATAGCTGACTGAGATTTGAACCTACATCTTCCGGTTTTAATTCTTATATATTCAAGCAATCTCGACATACCACAAGCTCCCTTCTTCCCCTAACTATACCTGCACAGATTTCTATTTCTACCCACAAATAGATACATATATACATACACACATATATTTTATTTTATATATAAACACACATATATATATATATGAATTTTTTGCGTAATGAGATAAAAAACCAAGGATGTATAGATATTACAGCATTCATAGATAGAAGGTCTTACACCTGTTTCTAGGATATATATATATATATATATATGTATATATGAATGTATCTAGCTGTTTATCCATCTATCTACCTATATCTATATCTATCTATATCTATCTATCTATCTATCTATCTATCTATATATATATATATAACATACACGTATGCACACATGCTGCACACCACACACACACACACACAAATATATATATATATATCTGTACAAATTTTGTCCTCAAAATTTATAATTGATTTCTTTCATTTTTAATAAAGTAAACCTTTCTTTACATTATAGTTTAACTAAAACTTCTTGCAAAGTAAAAAAAAAAGTTAATTTTGTTATTTTGGCATTATTATTTGTCTAGTAAATTCTATATAAACCTGTTTTAATAGAGTATAAGAATAATCATTAGGGAAGAATAAAATAGAAATAAGTTGAGGAAAACAAAAACAGAACATAAATAAATATAGTAAATTAAATAAAAAGCAATTCTAAATATCTAAACTTGGAATTGTGTTTAATCTAAATCTATGTTACTTGCGATGTGTTTGATGTGTTTATAATATGATGGCATACATACATACATACATACTACATACATACATACATATATACATGCATACATATATACATACATATATTCCTCTGTCTGTCTGTCTCTCTCTCTCTCTATATATATACATACATACATATACATATATATATACACACACACAGGTATACATATCTATATGTATATATGTATATATGTATGTATGAATGTGTGAGTGTATATATATATATTTATGTGTATGCGTATGTATGTATGTCTTTATATATATATTTGTACATTTGTGTACATGTGTTTTTTTGTTTGTTGTTGTTGTCTATAAAATGTGTATTTGTGAAACTATATGTGCGATTGTGCATGTATTTGTGTAAGCTTATGTTTGTCTTGGCGTATTAGTGTTTTCGTCTCCCCCCACCCCCATTCTCTGGTTACTGGAATTGTAGAATTTTTTTATTTTTCCTCCGTCAAATGAGATTATTTTTTTGGTAAAAAGCAAAATAGAATAATGCTATAAAAATAAAAATAAAAAGGGGAAGAAGAAAAAAAATTGTTCCTAAATGTTGCTTGAAAAATCCCTGTCACCACGCAATGGCTTATCTAAAGTCTGGTTGTGCTTCTGATTCTACAATTAAATTTGGTAAAGATTTTTGATTTTAACAAACATAATCTTTAACAGAAAAACAATTTTGCCTTTAACAAAAACAAAAGCCCAACAAATCACAATCTCTCTCCACTCTAGCTGAAGACAGAAATATATATATATAAAAAAAAAATACTGGTTTAATGTAGTTTTAGTTTATAAACCATTAGTCTAAAGACACATCCTATCAGCTTCAGGAGAATATTTTTTTTTTCCAGTTTTTCTCAGATTTCTTCTCTATACTGATTTAAAAAAAGAAAAAAGAATTTTAATGATTCCAAAGTTTTAAACCAAAAATGATATACTTAGAATTTTTTTAATAGTATTTCTGAACACACACACACCACACACACACACACAAGCATCTAAGCATACATGCCCACTTTTGTATATATCAGTATATGTTCATAAATAAATAAACATATATATATTATATATACACATATGCATACATGTATGTGTATGTATATAAAAAGTAAATATAAATATAAATATATATACATCTATACACATGTTTCTGTGTATATGTATGTGTATATGTATTCATAAATATGTGTATGTATATGTATATATATATATATATATATATATATATATATTTATGTAAGTAAGCATATATATTCTTTTACTCTTTTACTTTTTCAGGCATTCAACTACAGCCATGCTGGAGCACCACCTTAAAGAAGTTTTTAGTCAAGGAAATCGACCCCACGACTTATTCTTTGAAAGACTAGTACTTATTTTGTTAGTCTTTTTAGCTGAACCAAGTTACAGGGATGTAAAATCACCAACATCGGTTATCAAGTGATGGTGCAGGACCAGATACAAAGACAAGGACACACGCACACACACACACACACACACACACCACACACACACACAAGCATCTAAGCATACATGCCCACTTTTGTATATATCAGTATATGTTCATAAATAAATAAACATATATATATTATATATACACATATGCATACATGTATGTGTATGTATATAAAAAGTAAATATAAATATAAATATATATACATCTATACACATGTTTCTGTGTATATGTATGTGTATATGTATTCATAAATATGTGTATGTATATGTATATATATATATATATATATATTATATATATATATATTTATGTAAGTAAGCATATATATTCTTTTACTCTTTTACTTTTTCAGGCATTCAACTACAGCCATGCTGGAGCACCACCTTAAAGAAGTTTTTAGTCAAGGAAATCGACCCCACGACTTATTCTTTGAAAGACTAGTACTTATTTTGTTAGTCTTTTTAGCTGAACCAAGTTACAGGGATGTAAAATCACCAACATCGGTTATCAAGTGATGGTGCAGGACCAGATACAAAGACAAGGACACACGCACACACACACACACACACACAATGAGCTTCTTTCAGTTTTCATCTACCAAATCCACTCACAAGGCTTTGGTTAGCCTATGGCTATAGTAGAAGACACTTGCCCAAGTTGCCATACAGTGGGACTGAACCTTGAACCATGTGCTTGAGAATCAAGCTTCTTACCACACAACCACTCCAGTGATATATTTTTACAGACACATGTATATGTATTCACAAATATGTGTTTTTATACAAGTGTGTACATATGTATTATGTATGTATATATATATATATATATATATATATATATGTATGTATGTATGTACATGTGTATATATATTTATCTAAAATGTATGTATATTATATTATGAACAATGAATAAATACTCAATATACTGTGTGGAGTATAATTATATTAATTTGGTTGATGCTATGACTGTTAATTAAGTTTCGTTTTCAAACAATTAGCCACATGGTATCCATTTATCTATCCATTTGACTGCTCATCTGATCCACTCACCCACCCATCTATATATTCTTCTATGCACCCACCCATCTGCCTACCTATCCACTCATTCATATCCATCCACACACACATACACACACATAAATATATAAATATATATGCATGTATGTTTGTGTAAATATAACAGTATATATGTGTGTGGGTATATATATGTATATATATATTCTGTGTGTGTGTGTGTTCTGTATATATATATATATATATAATTCATTTACATGTAGGATATGTTGGAAAGCATATCACTTTGACTATGCTACTCCTGGGACAATGCAAGATGACATTAGTCTCAACTTGAAATGGGAATTTAAATTCCATGAAAACCCATCACAGAACTCTCATCTTTTATGGCTCAAAGACGAACTAATAAATATGATTGGATATATCAAATTCAAATGTTACAGATTACAGAATGAACAGACATTAACAAAACTGAATAACTTAATTAAGGAACTCACTCTCGCAGGATCCTAGTTCATGTGAATAAAATCTGTATATTCTTGACATGTGTATACCCTTGACATTGTCTTTTATAAAACTTTCATTGGAAAGGAACTTCATAAGGTGCATAAATTAACTTCGACTACAAATTTTAAAGACACCAATTTGGAGAGGCATAAGATTGCTATACACTTCAACTTTGAGGTTTGGACAGAGACTTATTTGCCTAAGTCACCACATATATACCTGAAGGGCCACAAATCTAATTTTGAGAGTAATCCATCTGCCCCTTATTTGCCCCTCTAAGCCAGATATAGGAAAGACATATAAAAAAATAACAGACAGGATTAAACAAGTATTGAGAACAAGACTTGAACTTGATTTTATGAACTAACGCTGTTGAAGCCATAAATTAGTTCAAAGGTTTATGGAATAAAATTGCATTAAATCTATAGAAATAGAATACTTCTAGCCATTGTGCATCTATCCTCTATAATCCATATTTTTCTCTCAACAGATCTTGAATTTTCACAATGATAAACTCAAAATTCTCTACTCAGGTTTTAGGCTTTGTATTAGCAGCCAGGAAAATGATTACTGAACTTGAAGATAGATACTGGTCTGTAAAAGACATACCTAATAATTTCAACACACTTGTGTGTTTGAGTGACTTTGTACATGTTACTGACCTCATGGATATTTATATATAATTTTCTATTAAATTGGAATTCTTGGAAATAGAGGATGATCTTTTTAGGGACGATAGTAATTCTATCTTCTGTAACTGAAGTAAAGGTGAACTTCAGAGATATATTTATAGAAATAAAACTTTAAATTTATTCAAAAAATTCCAGCATTCTATAACATTAGGAAGAAGCTATAAACCTGCTAATTTTTTTGTGCAACATTGAATCTTGATATGGGCCTTTATTGTCCATACCATAAACCCGATGAGCATTTATAATACATTAACTGAAATTAAATATGCAGATGATGAATTGCCCTTGGATGAATTGTAGCACCTTCTGTAACTGAAGGAGAACAACCACCTTTAAACTTAACCTAGAAGCACTCAGTAGCCATAGAACAAGCAAAAACAGGGAACATAAGAGGAATATTACATGGTTTAAACCCTTTTAAGGATGATTACATGTAACTTTGCATATATATTTTTGGAATTTTTATTAATACATTGGATAAGTATTTTCTTTCTAGTAGATACAGTAAAATATTTAATAGGCATACAATGAAATTTGCATATTCCACCTCACTAAACCTCACCAATAATGTAGTAGCTATTGCCAAGAAGAAATTGAACCAAATTCGTAATAAAGAATGTACCTTTAACTATTTGAGTAAAAATGACAACTGTACGTCCACAATGAATATTATATCTACAACAATTTGGATACACTGGTTGTTCGTCTGGTATGATGATTTTGTTCATTCGTTATAAATCTTGAATTATGCTTGCAATAATGATTAATAAGTGCATTACTGCACTACTGATGAAATCACGGTGATCGGCTGCTAAATTCTGTTTTTAAATGGCTTGCTTCAACAGTTGCATTCAGTACGATGTGTTTATTTATTTTGGTAGTTTTGACTTTAAGAGTCCCTCCTAGCGTGTGGCTTTTATGTATAGTAATGCTCTCTATATAATATAAATAAATATATTTAAGTGAAAAAATTGGTAGATTTTTTCTCTTATGAGGTTTTTCACGCTAACTACTTGATAAATTCTTATAAAGAATTTATCCTATTTTTAAATTACATATATATTTACACATACATACATACATACATACATACATACATACATACATACATACATACATACATATATATATATGTATATATATATATATATATATATATATATATATATATGTATATATATATATATATATATGCCATATATTTTCTCCATGCCAGTCGTCTCTGAAGAGCACATGGCATTATTTAACTATACTGTTATCTAATATTCAGTTATTTGATACCCAGTGCAAAACCTATTGGTAAGATTTGCTGAAATGAATCTATAATACTGTATACTTTGAGTTATGTGTGCATGTGTGTGTGTGGTGTGTGCATGTGTGCATGCATGTGTATGTATCTGTATGCATGTATGCATGAATGTTTATATGTGTGCAACTTCACCGAAAGATTATAGTTTATCAGTGAGTGATTTGGATATTGACAAGAAAATGAAAAGAATTACTTGCGATGTTTCTTCTGCACTGAGTACAAAACACTCCCTCGCCACTCACTCTATCACAAAGCAATGATTGGTCCATTGGGAACTAATGGTGCCACTATTGTTCACCAATTGCTAAATGAAATAAATAGATAAATAAATATAGAAGCTATAGATGGTAATATTAGCTGTTATGAACAATAACAGTAATTAATGTTAAAGTAGTAATCTATTTATATGCAATGTCTATTGTTATATGACTGTCATTAACAAATATCATATCATAGAGGAGTGAGAGCTTGGAATTATACACACATACACACATACACATATAAATTGAAATTAAATTGGATATTATATGAAATATGTAATTACTCAAGTTTCTCCCCCTCCCTTCTCTCTGTGGATTACCAGACATAGCATGTAATAAATTCATTGATTTTTTTTTTCTTTTTTCTTATTTGCTACATTTCAGTGCCTGGAGGTAATAAGTTCAAATTCTCTTGGCAGCCTGACCTCAAAAGGAATGTAAATCGGTTTTATCACCAACACTCATTTCATAGGAGTTAATAATACAATAATGTTTCATCCAAGTAATTATTCGAGCTCGTTATTATAACACTGATTGATGAGACAATAAAACTCCTTTATAGCACCATCAAGTGGTTTGTGCTGTGTGTATTTATGACTTTTCATATAATAGAATCAGTATTACATAGTTTATAGTTTACTATTGACTCTGGATGCTAGTTTTAGTTTAGTGAAAATATCAGAGGATTTTTTAAAATTGTTTCTAAACACTTTGATTCAGAAGAAATACACACACACACACACACACACTTACACACACACACACACATATATGTTTATTACTTATCAGTGAAGGATTTGGATATTGTCAAGAAAATAAAAATAATGACTTGTAGTGTTTCTTCTGCACTGAGTTCAATACACTCCCCTGTCACTCACACTATCGCAGACAAATGGTTGGTCTATTGGAGACTAATGGTGCCACTACTGTTCACCAATTGCTATATAAAATAAGTAAATTAATTAATCAACTGATTAAACAAGAATGTTGTTGACAGTGACTTTGAAGCTTCAGGCAGCTAAGCTGATTGAAACTTTAGACCCACTGTCAACAGTATTCTTGTTTAAGAATAATAGATTTGTACTCTACAAAAGTATAGAGTAACCCATCAAATAAATGTAATTCAATTTATTATAAGTGAACATAAAAATTAACATTACCACATATATATATAACCCTCCGCAAAATCCCAAATTTTATTTAATTTGCTTTGCGGGACCAACTTTTATGTCGAAAATGTATTTTGTTGTGAAATGCTCGAAATACGGAGTGTGTGTGTGGTGTGTGTGTGTGTGTGTGTGTGTGTGCGTATGTGCATGTACCTATACATACACACACACATAGTGGTTGCTTTCTTGTATACAAGCAAAAGCATTGCTAGAAAGAATTATTGAAATGAGTCATTGATAATGCAATGTGAAGTCCCTTAAATGACTCCTGAGTCCCGCTAAAGATTTGCACATTCTGTTGCACAATGCAGCTGTGCTGGCTGGCAGAAGAAACCAGTACCACAGTATGAAGTCTTTTGTGTCTAAGCAGTTTTAAGGCAGTCTTTGAACCTCATTTTGGGTTTAAGTGTTGGTTTTTCACGATCTTCTAGTTCACCATACTAAAGTTGCTTACGAAGCTTTTTATCACCAGATACCCACCCCACCTCATACGACTTTGTGGAATGATCGATTATACACTCCTACTACAAATTCTCTCGAGCAACTCTACATCACTGATTGCCATTCTCCAGTTTATCCCAAAACTTTTCTGAAGATAATGTTGATGGAATCGTTCTAAATGCTTCAAATGCTTACAATAAATAAACCATGTCTAACTTCCATAGAACAATGATGGTAGAACTCATGTGCTATAAACCCTAACTTTAGTTTGGTTAGATATACCATGGCATAACCAGAGATGCTTGTCAAGACTACCAAAGGCATCTGTAGCTTTGCTGATTCTTTATGAAATTTCATTACCAAGACTAGTAGTGCTCAGAGTACTTCCTAAATATATATATTTGGTTACAAATGCTAACCTTTGTCCATATTCAGTTACAGTAGTTTTCATATAAAGCTTAGAGGGAGCATGCTGGTACATCAAAATAGTTTTATTCAAGTTAATTGTAAGGCCCAATGTTGTATCTTCTTGGTAATGTGCTAACAGGTCACAATCATCTGCTGCATACAAGAATTCAGTGATGTGAGAAAGAAGAACTTTTGTTATGACACAAAGCCTTTTGAGGTTGAAAAGTTTTCCTGCTGTCCTATATCTTATAGAGACCCCCTCAGCACAATCTTTGATGGAAATTTCAAAAGACTATTGTAAAATACAGAGCAAACAAGGTAGAAGCAGGAATATTACCCTGTTCTACACCATTTTCTGCAAAAATTGGCTCTGATAGGGTACACCCAACATTAACTCTCACTTCCATCTCAGCATGAAATTGTCTAAGCATTCATATTTGACGTTTTTCCATGGCATGAAACATTGGAACAAGCCAGCAAGTAGTGTTCAAGCCATTTAGCATACAATCATAGTCGATGATATGGCTCGGGGCAGGCCTTGATTGGTACATGACATTGATAAGTCACAACAATGATGAAACATTGATGACTGTTGCTCCAAGAAGGGAGCTATGTGAATTACCTCACTTGACGATGACTTACTTTCAGGTGTTATTTACACCAGGTGCATATGTCTAAAAACCACTGCCAACCCACGAACTAACAACACATATACCTTGTTTATGTGTGTTTGATTTTATTTATATACCTTGAGCTGCTCCTAATTTCTATATATATATGTATATATATAATTAATATATATATAATATATATATTACATACACACATACACACACACACACACACACACACATATATATATATATATATATTATATATATATATATAGATATATATATATATATATATATATAGATATATATATACATATATATATATACATATATATATATATATATATATATATATATACATATATATAAATGTATGTACATAAGTTTATACAAGAATACATATAATATACATGTTGCTCACTAACATCTCCTTGCCTTAAGTTGTTGCTCTGTTATTCATCAATCTTCGCATTGGAAGGAATTGAAATCATGAATATTAGAAATAATGCTGTCTAAAATAAATGATGGCCCAATCAGTGGTTTGAATGAGTAGAACAAAAGAAGGAAAATAAAACATAAAGAAGAAGGTAAGAAAACCGAAAGTATATACAAATCTTTAATACTGAATAGAAGCAATAAAATGAAATAGCTGAAAGTCTACCAACTAACTAAAATTTTATGGCAAAATTCATTTAGATTATATGAAATTATGCTAGGAAAATCAGAGCTAGGGGTTACAACCATTCTATTCAAAAGGAAACTGATGGTTTGTATATATACATACATACATAGTGATATATATATATATATATATATATATATATACATATACATATACATATATATTTATATGTACATGTATGTATGTATGTATGTATATATATATATATATATATATATATATATATACATATACATATATGTATGTATATGTACATACATACATGCATATATGTACATATATATGAATATATATATGTATACATGTATATATATGTGTGTATCTATGTGTGTATATATATATATATATATATATATATATATATATACACATGTATAAAAGTTGCTTTGTGTGTATATGTATATATGTGTTGTAGAATCTTCAGAATCTTGTAAGAGATAATTTAATTCGTTCTTTTCTTTTTGGGAGGAATTTTAGAAAATGACTTTTGGTTCTGGTAGAATGGAAAAATATGTATTCAGAAGAATGGTAATACTAGAAGTAAGAGAAAAATAATGAAATGTGAATGTGCGAGTAAATAAGAAATGACATACTAGCAAGAAGTGAATAAAGAAATAGCTAACCATTTCCCTATGTCTAGACACAAATTCAATAAGTTTACATGAACATACACACACACACACACACACACACACACACACACACACACACACACACGCATGCATGCACATACACAGGCATGCATGCACACACACACACATAGATATATATATATACATACAATACATACATATGTATATACATATCTATTCATATATATATATATATATATATATATAAATATATAAGTATATATGTATGCATATTTATATATAAATGTATGTATGCATATATATATATATATATAATATGTATATATGATACTAGTAAGTAGCTATATAATAAGTGTGATTACAAAACGATGAAATATAATTCCAAAGCTAGAAAAATTACTGCCAATTTTCTATGTTTTCAACAGTGAATTATTAACATTTTATTTGATTATTTTGGAAAATGTTAATAAAGAGAACATTTTAAAATTTGCTACCATAGACATGCTGCCAACACATATTATGACAGTAAAACAAAAATAAAAAAAAAGAAAGAAAAAGAAGCTAATAAAAAAGTAAATCACTTGATATTTACTAGAATTGTTTATAAATCTGCTAGGGCTATTAATATGATGATGCTGTGTTTTCATAAACTGAAACCAGAGATATTTAAAAAAAGATCTTCAGTTAAACAACAAAAAAAAAATATATACATATATATATAATTCTTGTATTTGATTTAACTATTTATATTTGATAATGAGAAATTAGTGAAAGTAATGATAAATAAATATTGTTTAGAAAACTTTTAATAGGATTTAATAAAATATTAAAAAACGAATGTCCAACTTCATATCTGCATGAAGTTTTTTTTTAAAAATCTATCATTATTTATATTTGTGAAAGTTCACAACTTCTAACTGTTATAAATGAAACATTGGATAAATATTCAATAAAAAAGCATTGTTTCTACAGCGAAAATTGTCTCTGGAACAACATGCAAACAAAAATTTGTGGATAACTTTAAGCCTTAACTTAATAACGCAGTCAGAAATCTTGATGTGACTTAAAGAGATTTATCTTATTTTTGTGTATAACTAAACTTTTGACAACCACTTCTTTATGTTTTCGGAGAATTAAAATATTGTTTTAATACTGGAGGAAAATGGTGGTGGTGGGGGAACCCCAACCACCAAAGAAACCATATCTAGTGTGCTTCTATGATTTTATCAGTTATATGAACAGATCTATATCACCTTTTTAACTCTCTGAATTGCATGCACAAAATTTTCCCTTCAGAATAATTATGCTGGACAGATCCTCTTCTGTAAATAATTTTTTGATGTAAAAATGAAAAAAACCCAACTGACTCAATGATGGTGTTAAAACAGTAATTTTCTTGACTTGGCTCTGAGACAATATATTTACATGGAATTAATTTGGATATAAGGGTAAAGTTTAGAATATTAGATTTTTAATGTCCAAGTACAGAGGGAAAAAAAAACAGTAATGTTGCAATGTTCATTGTTAAGGGCAATCTATCTATCTATCTATCTATCTATCTATCTATCTATCTATCTATCTATCTACTATCTATCTATCTATCTATCTATCTATCTATCTATCAAGCCCTCTCTCACTCTCTCTCTCTCTCTCTCTCTCTCTATATATATATATATATATATATATATATATATATATATATATATTGTTGTTGTGTTGTTTTTTCCTTCTCTAGCCATGCCTGGCTCATAGGGCCTGTTTCCTGGTTTCCTTGGCATATAGGTTCTCCACCTGGATGGGATGCCGATCCGTTGCAGGTGAGCTGCAAGATGCAGGAGGAAAGAGTGAAAGAAAGTTGTGGAGAAAGAGTCAGCAGAAGTTTTGCCATTACCTTCTGTTGGAGCTTAGGTATTTCAATCATAAACGCACACATTGCTCAGTCTGAGATTCGAACCCACGATCCCTCAACCTCGAGTCCACTGCTCTAACCACTAGGCCATGTGCCTCCACACACACACAGACACACACACACACACACACACACACACAACACACACACCACACACACACACATATATATATATATATATATATATATATATATATATATATATGTATATACATATGTATGTATGTATATATATATGTATGTACGTATGCATGATATATTACAATGAGGGTAAAACATTTGCATGTTGAGGGTACTGCTGTCCTCCATCTCCAAATATACAAAATGATTCCTTATCAGGCAATGATGCATCTCTGTAGGTGTTTCAGCCTCTTCTAATATGTGTATGTAAAAAAATATATACATGCATATATATAAAGATAGATGGGTATATAGATAAACACACACACGCACACACACGAATACACACACACACAAATGCACACATATATACATATACCTATGTAAACATACTCATATACACAGGCATATGTATATATATATATACACTAATAATTTTGATGATGAAAATATCCCATCTTATTTTGTGCATTTTTTGCTCTGTACCATGTGTGTGTATGTGTGTATGTGAGATTCTCTGTATACATGTGCGTGTGTGTGTGTATCTTTATATATGTACCACCCACACACATATTTTGATAGATAGATACAGATATGTATGCATATAAATATACATATACATATACATATGCTCACACTCACACACAAACACTTATATACACATATATATATATGTATGTATGTAACATGTTTGCATGAATGTGTGTGTGTGTGTGTATGTGGTAAGTTTACCATATTCTGTAAGAGGAGGTCAAGATGAAAAACTTAAACAAGATGATCTCTTAGAAACACTATGTTCCCTCCTCCAAACTTTTATCTCCATAAAATTTCTTTGTCATTGTAAAGTAGACCATCGAGTATGAACTGATAACAGGTAAACAAAGGAAGCGTATGGTGCTGATAGGTTCTGGGTTTGACAGAATCACGGACAGATTGACAAGAAGAGTCAAATAAAATAGCCTGAAACCAGCAACGTGTGGCAAGGCTCAGATCAAAAGTATTCTGCAAGTCATTGATAAGTAAAAGATGATTAACTATAATGCATTTTGAAAAGCAATCTTTTTCCGTTTTAAATTGGTTGTAATATGGAGAGGGCATTCGAACTCTCGAGAAATACGTATTTGGTGTAAGGTATTGTTGATGAAGTAGAAGTGTAAAAGATACATTCTCTGTCGACGCTATTTAGACAATTATAATGGCAGATCTTCACCACATACTTTTGTTACGCTGTTTAACCATTATCTTCAGTTAGCTGCAGCCAATGTTATAGACATCAGCCTGAAGCTATCCAGGAAAAACAGTTCAGAGTCCATTTAATACTATTTATTATATGCCTTGAATCCTTGTTGACTGAAATGTCTTACTATTTTGTTGTCACTACTAAATATGATGAAGCTTATTCTTTTGTACTGGCGATAATATAGAACAAGAAGCATTATTATTTTGATAAAGAAATCATCATCATCAGCATCAGCATCATCATCATTATCATCATCATGTAGATGATCCAATAGACATACAAAACAAAGGATATCTAATTTAGCATTAAATGTAATGGAATATATATATATAAACGTTAATCTACTTGAGCTAACGAGATTGTTGGTCAGCTAAAAGATTCTCAGGTGGAACTATATTCCCGTAATAGATAATAAGGCATGTTGCAAGATATCTTTGGGGTTAGATTGGATTGCATGGTATTAACAACTTGTTTGTTCATGCACCGCTTATAAACCTTGAAACTAATAGAATCTAAAAGGAGATGTTGATTCGAATTACGTTTGTTGAACGTAATGGAAATCACTTTGTACCAACATATCAAGCTCTTTGTACGCATATAAATCTGGGACATCGTGATTCTTTTCTGTCATGAGGGTTTAGATATAAACACCTGAAAATGGGCAAAGTCGTGTAAACAGAGAAGTGATAACTGAAGCGTTTAGTTTGGCGAAAGGAAATGTTTTAATAGAGATCTCACTTCCTCTTCATCATCGTCATTGTCATCATCATCATCATCATAATCATCGTTGTCATCATCAGCATCCCTTTACCTAAACCCATACAAAAAAAAAACACATACAACGCCTGGTCTGGGAATCGAAACTGCAATCCTCCGATCATAAGTCTGCTGCCATAACCACTGGGCCATTGCGCCTCCACTGCGCCCATTTAAAGCCTAGCCAGGCTCGTGGGCCCGGTTTTCCTATTTTCAATGGTGTATGTGTTCCCCAGCTGAATGGGATGCCAGTCCATAACAGAATTATTAATTTTTTTCAGCTGAATGGACTGGAGCAACGTGAAATGAAGTGTTTTGCTCGAGAACACAATGCGTCGCCCGGTCCAGGAATCGAAACCACAACCTTACAATCACGATGCTGACACCCTAACCACTAAGCCATGTGCCTCCACGATTCTTGCATTACCATATAGCTATATTCCAAATAAGAGTATTGTCTTCTCTTGAAATGTTAAGATAAACAGTGTGATGGCTCTGGTAGAATAATATTTTTAGCAGAATAAGTTACGTTTGATATTATTTAACTGTTTTGTTGTTTTATTTTTGTTAAAATATACTGCCTTAGTTTCAGTTAATTTTGAAAGTGACTAGGTGTGGCTATGTGATAAGAAGCTTGCTTCCCAACCACTTGGTTCCAGGTTCAGTTCCACTGCATGGCACCTTGGGTGGCTGACTGAAGCCTTGTGAGTGGATTTGGTAGACGGTAACTGAAAGAAACCTGTTGTACATATATATATATATATATATATATACACACACACATCTGTAGATATACACATATTCGGTCGAGATGGTAAATGTTTTTAATTTTCATTCCTTTCATGAATTTATCCCCTTTTGTGTTTCTAGCACTATGCTTCCTTATTTGGAAGCCTTTTATTATATTTCCATACGAAAAATATATAGTCTAATGACT
Source organism: Octopus sinensis (assembly GCF_006345805.1). Taxonomy (NCBI): domain Eukaryota; kingdom Metazoa; phylum Mollusca; class Cephalopoda; order Octopoda; family Octopodidae; genus Octopus; species Octopus sinensis. The sequence goes on along the minus strand of NC_043005.1, from coordinate 54,387,306 downwards.
AACTCGTCTTTTGTGCTAGGCCACTGGTAATAATAATTTATTTTATTACCCTATTTGATTATGTGTAAATATATACATATATGTATATATATATATATATATATGTATATATTTGTGCGTTTGTGCCTGTGTCTATCTCTTTATCATCACTTGACAACTGATCTTGGTGTGTTTACATCCCCATAACTTTAAGTTTTGGCAAAAGAGACTGATAGAATATGTACAAGGCTTACAAAAAATAAGTCCAGGTGTCGATTTCTTTGACTAAAAAGTGATGCTCCAGCATCATCATTATCTATCCGCTCAGTCGAAGTCGACTCTCAGTCACTTGTTGGATCAGTGCCCTCCAGTCAGTTCTATCCTGGGCGGCTTCTTTCAGATTGGGTATGTCCATTCCGGTATCACTCTTGATGGTGTCAAGCCAGCGGGTTCTTTGTCGGCCTCATCCTCTCTTGCCACTGACCATTCTGAGCATGATGTCCTTCTCCAGGGATTTTCTCTGCATAATATGACCGAAATATGCCAATCTATGCTCCAGCATGACGACAGTCAAAATGACTGAAACAAGTAAAAGTGTAATTGATGCAATTAATGTTGAACTAATGCTTCATTTCCTTCTTCCACTTTTTCCTTTTATGTTTCTTCTTCATTCATGTTTGTGTTTTCTTTGGTTTTGGTTTTATATTTTAATGTCACTTTGTATTACATATGTCATATACATACGTGTTTTACATGTGCTTATTAGATTTGAATCTTAATTTTCATGGAATATTTATAAAATAAGCTAAATATATATATATAAAAAAGAATTTTGTAAAGTAACTGTCATTATTAAGCTGCAGTTTGGGAACATAAATTAACAATGAAAATTGATAGTTTTTAATTTAGTTCACTTTAAAACAGGAAGTTTGTATCATGTCAACAGAGTCTTGAGTGTGATTGTCATCAAAAAGGTTAATTAGAAGAAAAAATTTCCAAATGAAAGCAATCGTGTATCTAGACACTAGCAATGTTCTATCAATTTATAAACTAAATGGATGGAAGCACTCCATCGGTTACGACGACGAGGGTTCCGGTTGATCCGAATCAACGGAACAGCCTGCTCGTGAAATTAACGGGTAAGTGGCTGAGCACTCCACAGACACATGTACCCTTAACGTAGTTCTCGGGGATATTCAGCGTGACACAGAGAGTGACAAGGCCGACCCTTTGAAATACAGGTACAACAGAAACAGGAAGTAAGAGTGAGAGAAAGTTGTGGTGAAAGAGTACAGCAGGGATCACCACCACCCTCTGCCGAAGCCTCGTGGAGCTTTAGGTGTTTTCGCTCAATAAACACTCACAACGCCCGGTCTGGGAATCGAAACCGCGATCCTATGACCGCGAGTCCGCTGCCCTAACCACTGGGCCATTGCGCCTCCACTCTATAAACTAAATAAAAGTGTGAACACAGGTAGGGCCAAGTAGTGAAGAATTTTGCTTCGCAATTGGTACAGGTATGACTGTGTTGTAAGTTTACTTCCAGACCATATTGTTTTGGGCTCAGTCCAAGTGTGTGGCACTTCACGTAATTGATTTTTACAAATGCCCCATGCCAACCAAAGTCTTGTGAGTGGATCTGGTGCACAAAAACTGAGAGAAGCACTCATTGTGTATGATGATGATGATGAGACCCCCTTCGGTCATGACTGACCGTGGGATTGCACTTAGAAAGTTACCCTCCCAGGTACAAGTCTGGGCAAGGTTGTTTATGGAAGACCAGCAGTCGCCCATGCATACCGGCCTCCCCTCTCCACGCCACCAGTGTTCTCCAAGGGAAAGGCAAGGGCCGATACAATTGTGACGTTGCAACTCATTTCTACATTGTGTATATATATGTGTGTGCGTGTGCGTGTGTGTATGTGTGTGTGTATTAGTCTTGCTTTCTCATGACATTGCATGATAGCTGAAAATAAGTGGGTCTGTCATGTAAGCGTTGTCCTTCATTTCTAATCTTCTGTGAAAACATGTCAAGTGATGGGGATACATCCTGTTACTTGGAAACAAGTGAGGGTTGCCAACAGGAAGGGCATCCAGCCATGGAAAATCTGCCTCAACAAATTCCATCAGACCCATGCAAACATGGAAAAGGGGACGTTAAATGATGGTGATGATGATGATGATAGCAACGAAGATGATAAATTACAATGACAACGATAATGATGATGATGATGATGATGACGATGATGAATTAGAAGATTCCATGCTTGATTCCACATTATAGCAATCTCATTAAGTGCATTTACAGAAGGTCAACCTAAACATCATGAAATTGGGTAGATGGGGATTTTATAAAAGTCCATTGGACTGTAGCTATTATTCAATGATCAGGCTTGTTGCATACTTTGTTGTGCTGATTCGCACATACAAACACACATGCACGCACGCACCCCCCCCCCCACACAAACACACACATACAAACACACCAGTTAAAGGCATAGTACAGAACCAGTACAAGATGTATAGCATAGGAAGACTAAGAAGAGATAAGGGTATGAAATGTCTAACACAGATACAAGAACATTTGAATCTGTGAAAGGCATAAAACTGAAGGAATATATTGGGAAGGTTACTGATGTCCAATAGATAATCTGTCCAATAAATAATCTGTCCTATAGATAATCTGTCCTATAGATAATCTGTCCAATAGATGCCAGCAGATGAAAGCAAATCTGGAAGCCAATGATGATTATATTCATATTGTCCCATGTCATCTTTGAAGAAACTAATGTATGATCAAAGGCATTCCAGTCATGACCATTCCATCATTTATTCGGTGTTTTATTCAGTACATTCTCAAATGTGTCCTTCTTGATTTTAAAGAGGAGTGGTCTGTTATTTCTAGCTGTATGAGGCTTCCTTGTTGGTGTATTGGTGTGTTCAGATAATGTTTAGCTTCAAGACTATTCTAATCTATCACATTTATGACTAAAGACGTTCCAGTTGTGACCCCCCAGTCTATTTAGAATTACACTATCTTACACAAATGTTTTAAGAAGATGGCATAGTGTGAATTGAGTGAGATTTAGCTACTATTTATAGCATTGTTGGCTTGACTAATGATAGTGATGATGGTGGTGGTGGTGGAGGCGAGGGCAGTAATAATGATGATACTGATAACAAGGATGACGATGCTATGCGTGGTGGTGTCATAGTGATGGAGGTGGTGGTGGTGATGACAGCAGTAATGATTGCAGTAGCGGTGGTGGTGGTGGTGGTGGTGGAAGTCATAATGTGATGGTGATGGTGATGGTGGTGATGATAAATTATCAAAGTGAAAAACGTAATGTGAAGATAACAATATTGATTTTTGTTTTCTCTAGCCTTAACACAAAGATTAAGGTTATCTGTCTGTTGGGGGACAGAAGAGAGGAAGGGTGGATGTCTATATGAGTTGATACACCTCAATACATAACTGGTATTCATTAGTTGTTGTTTTTGTTGTTGTTGTTGTTGTCATTTAACTTCCAGTTCAAAGGTCAACCTTGATCAAACAGAACTACAACCAGCCACATTTTAACTACGATGTTACCCTTCAATAGTGATTTAAAACGTGATCTATAAGAAACCTGTGTGTGTGTGGCTTAGTGGTTAAATTATTCAGCTCATGATAATAAGGTCAGAAGTTCAATTCCTGGCAGCACATTGTGTTCTTGAGCAAGACACTATATTTCACATTGCTCCAGTCCACGCAACTGGCAAAAATGAGTAGTGCCTATATTTCAAAGGGCCAGTCTTGTAGTATTCTGTGTCATACCAAAACTCCCTAAGAACTACATTAAGGGTACATGAATCTGTGGAGTTCTCAGTCACTTGTACATCAGTTTCACAGGCAGATTGTTCCATTGGTTGGGTCAACTGGAACCCTCACCATTGTAACTGACAAGTGCCAGTTATATAGAAATACATTATCTAATGTCATCAATAATAAATAGAATGTTCATGTTTCTTTAAAATATCATCAAGTCTACTTGTTATGTATTATAGATGTCTAGGTTCTCTAGTTTCTACCAGTGAAAGTATTGTTTCTATTATAGTTGATGTACAGACAAATTTGCTTAGTTTTGTATTACATGACTGTCAAAAATAAGTAGAATAAAATAAAATAAAATAAAATAAAATAAAATTATTACTCTTGCACTCTTTTACTTGTTTCAGTCATTTGAGTGCAGCCATGCTGGAGTAAGGCCTTTAGTCGAGAAAATCGACCCCAGGACTTATTCTTTGGAAGCCTAGTACTTATTCTATCAGTCTCTTTTGCCAAACCGCTAAGTTATAGGGTTGTAAACACACCACCATCTGTTGTCAAACGATGTTGGTGGGGGGGGGACAAACACAGACACACAAACATATACACACACATACATATATACATACATATATACAATAGGCTTCCTTCAGTTTCCATCTACCAAATCCACTCACAAGGCTTTGATCGGCCCAAGGCTATAGTAGAAGATACTTGCCCAAGGTGCCTGGAGTCATGTGGTTGGTAAGCAGGCAACTTACCACACAGCCACTCCTGCACCATTCTACAGCAAATTTTAAAATTGGAGCTTGCATCACAGGAAAGCCATTTTGGCCAACAAAACACGCACACACATATATATGTATAATATATCTTTATTAAAGCTGTAAAATTTTCACAAGCTGTTACTCAGAGTTTCATAATACATATACTATATATACCTATATAGTATATGTATTATGCTATCTTTGGTATTTGAGTACTATTTTTTCCACCTTGTTTTGAATTCACGTCCTTACTTGTATATATATATATATATATATATATATATATATATATTTATATATGAGGATAATATCGATATTTAAGTATCCATATTATCAAGTGGCCAGCATGGGAAAAATACCGTACAAAGGTAATAATTTTTAACAATTGAAAATGAGGGTGTCTAAGAGACACCAACATGCCGAAATAGCAGTCGAAACTCTGACTATAAAAACCACGTTAAGTGTTCGTATCGCACCATGAGATAAGACAGAGGGACAAAATATACAAGCAAAAATTATTGAATAATTCAAGATCCAGGATTTCTGGTTTTGCTTTAAATAAGCTTTACCGTCATCGGTTGAATATATCAAGAGTACATAAATACAGATATATATATGCAGAATATATATATATATATATAACTGACTTCCATGTCGGACTGGTTCCTGTGATGGTGGCATGTAAAAAGTACCATTCGAGCATGGTTAATGCCAGTGCTGCCTGACTGGTTCCAGTGCTGGTGGCACATAAATGCACTCACTACAGAAAGGTTGGCGTTAGGAAGGGCATCCAGCTTTGGAAACTTTGACAGATCAGATTGGAGCCTGGTACAGCCTCCTGGCTTGTCACTCCTCAGTCAAATCGTCAACCCCATGCTAGCAGGGAAAGCAAACGTTAAACGACGACGATGATGATGATGATGATGATGAGGATGATGATGATGATGATTCACCAGAATTAACAAATTACATGTCTCAATACAAATGTAGAGTATTCTTCAAAACATTACGACTGAAAAGTTCCAGTTTCCAGTATTCACAGTTGATTGTTTCTAATCATTAACTGGTAAACAGATCCTGGTTTTCATTAGGAAATATTCAAGCAGTGAATATTTTTCGAAATATAAACTGAAAATTTGAAGAAGACACTTATCAATGTGTTCATTTGTTTAAAAACCTTTATGAATGACATGAAAAAACAGTTGCTTAAAGCTCACATCTTTTAGTTTATTTCTGGTTCTTGAGGTAAAATTATTATAAACTTAGCAGTTAGGCAGAAGAGACCGACAGGAAAAGCACCAGATTTAAAAATAAGTATTGGGGTTGGTTTGATAAAAGATAAAGGAAAATTTTACGAGAGTGAGCTGTAAAGTTTATAGGCTAACTGTGAAGGAGTGATGCTAGAGATGTGAAATCTTGTATTCATTAATTTCAACCCTTCTTATTAATAACTGCATTGTTTCTTTCCAGGTAAATTGATATCTGACTGTTCAAAGAAGACTTCAAAAGTAACTAGTAGTCAAGAATATTGAAAAGGTTGCAAGACGCAACGAAAATTTTAGGAAAATAAAAATAAGAAATAAGTGGAAATTTTACCGGTGAGTATGTTACATTATAAGGCACAAAAAGAAAATTACTCTCCCCAGACACAACTAGTAGTGACTTTTC
>NC_043005.1:54331084-54376084 GCF_006345805.1 Octopus sinensis | reverse complement strand
ATGCAGGAAAATTTCTATTAGAAATAACTCGACGTTCCTTTGCTTTTGTTTTTGTTATGAAGAATATTTCAGAATTGTAAATGTAAATGAAACAATATTCTTACCAAAAATAGTTGCAGAATATGATCTTTTGATACGTAAGAAAATTTCAACGGTTCAAATGTAAATGAAGCCGTTTTTCTAGTGAGAAGTAACAAGACAATATGCTTGTCATTTTGTCATCAAGAAAAATTTATTGCGTTGAAAGAAACAGAAAAATAATGAGTCGTAGAAGCATTGTTTTTTTATACAAGGAAACAAGTGTAAAAATGTCTTAAAAAGCAAACGATAGTTCATGCATATTTTCGCATTACTTCCTTTTCAGTTACTGGCCAAGGAGTTCTCTTGATAGTGTTTCCCACTTCTGTATTTCGATCGCCACTAGCCTGCTATTCGTCCGTATCTGACTTCTAGGTGAGAAGACTCTATTTTTATAACTCAAAGTTGGCGCAAAACAAATAAAGATACAAATTTTGGAAGCAAGGGATCATGAAAATCATGTGACCTCTATTAGCTAACGTCATAAAAATGTAGTCTCTGAATGCAGGAAATGATAAACATGCTAGCAGGAGATTTTAGATAGGTGGGCATCGTCTGATTACAGCTTTCTCTCTACAGAATTCGAGCAAAAAGAAACATCTAAGTCAACAGAAATATAATAGTTGTAATTCCTGGTTTATTTAAGACGTTTTCAACAGTATAATTTATATTCCGTTAATTTTCCTTAACAATGGAATATTTTATTTTTTTCCTGTTACTTTTACCTCGCAATTAGTCATTTCAGCTTTTAACTATTTTAAATAGGCATTTATCATGGATAGCAGTAGGATAAATGAAGGGCTGTACGACTGGTGTGCAGTGAACTGAAACGTTTTCACCAACTTAATATTGGTTTTAAACTTTGGCACAAGGTCCGTAATTTCGAGGAAGGGGTTACCCCATTAAGTACCACTGTCCTATAAATAGGACACTAAATGAAGACCTTAAATAAGCTATATCACATTATCTCAGTGTCCTAATTATAGGACACCGAGTATTTCCATTTCTACTTGAAGTAAAGAAGTTTTAATAATTTAAAAAAATCTTAACCTATTTTCAATCATCTGTAAAAATTCAAAAGTAATGTTCAGAAATTTGAGTACTCTGGGACTTAATGGATTAAGTCAATTTCATCGACCCCAGTGTTCAACTGGTACTTATTTTATTGACCCCGCAATATCGAAAAGCAAAGTTGAATTAGCGAATTTTGAACTCTGAACGTAAAGATGGGTGAAATTCCGCTAAGCATTTTACTCAGAGTGCTAACAATTCTGTTAGCTCTTTGCCTTCTGACCAGCATAATAGCGTCCAAAAAAAGAAAAAAAAAGTTCAACTGACGACTAGTTTCTGATTGGCAAAAAAGAGAAAAAAGAAAAGAAAAAGAGAAACATTAACACGCGCCAACAATGAAATCAGGTAGTCTGCATGTTTAAAAGTTCTAATAAGCCAAACTAACTCATGTGACCCTGGTAAAACTACAATGTCCCCAGCATGAGATTTATAGTATTAGCTCTTTTCTAGACTGGTAGAAAAGTAGCAGTTGATAAAGATCAATATTAAACAACATGTACCGAAATCCTACCGAAGATATAAAATTATCAAAAGCAGTAAAAGATTAATATGGCAAGTCGGCTTAGGAACCGACGCAAAAATATTTATTTCTTTACTACCGACAAGGGGCTAAACATAGAGGGGACAAACACGGACAGACAAAGAGATTAAGTCGATTACATCGACCCCAGTGTGAAACTGGTACTTTATTTATCAACCACGAAAAGATGAAAGGCAAAGTCGACCTCGGCGGAATTTGAACTCAGAACGTAACGACAGACGAAATACCTATTTCTTTACTACCCACAAGGGGCTAAACACAGAGAGGACAAACAAGGACAGACAAACGGATTAAGTCGATTATATCGACCCCAGTGCGTAACTGGTACTTATTTAATCGACCCCGATAGGATGAAAAGCAAAGTCGACCTCGGCGGAATTTGAACTCAGAACGTAAAGACAGACAAAATACCGCTAAGCATTTTACCCGGCGTGCTAACGTTTCTGTCAGCTCGCCGCCTTCAGACGAAATACCTATTTTTTTACTACCCACAAGGGGCTAAACACAGAGGGGGCAAACAAGGACAGACAAACGGATTAAGTCGATTACATCGACTCCAGTGCGTAACTGGTACTTAATTTATCGACCCCGAAAGGATGAAAGGCAAAGTTGACCTTGGCGGAATTTGAACTCAGAACGTAACAGCAGACGAAATATCGCTAAGTATTTCGCCCGGGGCGCTAACGTTTCTGCCAGCTCGCCGCCCTCCGACGCAAAAATATTATATAGGCTTGCCCAGTTACAAACGGACGTGGAGCTGGTTTGCATGTATACAAATGAACCAGCAAGTAGAGCCTCTAGTAGAAATTTGGCAAGACATAATAATACTGTATTAGGGTTCTCGATGTGTGTGGGGTGAGTGTTGGAAAGGGGGTCTCCTCAAAATTGAAAGGAAGTTGAATTTTTAATTTAAAAAATCTTTTAAAGAAAGGCCTTTCAGATAATTACGTGTCCCTCGTTTTATCTTTTGCATTTTGGATTGATGTATCAGCTGAATTATACAACAGCGTAGATAGAGTGGGGTGGGGGAATTGGAAGCGGCATTTTTGAGTCGGTTGTGTAAGATTCTGTAAGGAGTCACGTGTGGAAAACTCAAGGACTGCCCCCAGATGGCACATATTCCGGCCATGCACTGCTGTGCATGAAATATGCATCTGTGTGCATGTAAACGAAAGTGAAAGTGAACCACGCACTATATACTTTCATACAAGTCTGCAGAAAAATGAACATGGCGAATCTTGGTGGTAAAATAATACAATAATGATTACGCACTAATATGGTTTAAGAAGGCAGGTTGAAATGGAACAGAATCTAGACATGGAGAAGTTAAAATATTAATTTACAACAATCAAGATATAGTTTACAAACATTTCTGTGTGAAAAATGTACATCAGCAAGTCAATTAGATATAATACACGTTATAGAAATGTAGCGGGAAATGTACATAGATATTTTCTTGTTTTCGTGTCAATGCAATAATTTGTGTTGCAGCTTTCACTGTGTGCTCGAAGATAACACAAGGCAACGAAAGTTCTGTTACAGGTAAACAGGATGGTGTTTGTTGATAATTTGGCATGCTGATTTCAAATCTGTGTTTAGAAGATTTCTATCATGTTCAGATTTGAGAAATTAAATTCTAGTTATTTTGTGCTTTCATTAAAATTAATACAAGACTTATTTCTTTGCACGTGAAGAGGCGAGAATATCACGTGACTTATCTTAATTGCTTTTTCAAATCTTGTGTTCTAATTCAGAATGGCCTGAAATAGACTTGCATGTGTAAACCACCCAGACAACTTCTGTAACTACGAACAATATGGACACCTGCATCATCAAAGAAACAAAGCAATATCAAGGATGAAACTTGCTTACAAGTTCTATTATATTTGTAAGGTAGAAGATATTGACAGTAGCTAGGCATCTCAATGCTACCAGCTTGTTGGAATCATAAAAGGAAAGCCGTAGCATTCGCGGTTCTCATCACTACGATAATTTGTTTTTGTATGACAAAGCTGATTTCAGAAAGACAAGTAAATCATATAACAACTTTCCATCTGCTGACCAGTCTTAAAACTAGTACTACATATCCTCAACAATGAAAAGATGAAATTATAGAGTTATAAAGGGACGACGGTCTAGGACAGAAATAGGGAGTACACAGTAATATGATATTCTCCTACTTTGCAGTTCACGGAGTGGGGTGGCTTATAGTATCTTATCCTACATACCAAGCCCGACATTTTGGAAGTTAGTGTACCTCTAGTTACTAATACCAATTTCTTTTGCTGAGCACTACATGATGAATCAAATCCACCGACCATCAAATAAGATCTCGGACAGAAATGGAAATTGCAGTACAGGGAGTAAAATAGCATTAATAAATTTTGCTCTGTAGGAATATTATATTAAGCTAAAGTAAAACAAAGGTAAAACTATTTTGCCATCTTATTCATTCTTTCAATTATTCATAAAACAAATTTTCCAAAAATTTCTCCGGGTCCAAATACATTTGGGTTCTGATAGAATTTACTTTGGTTGATCTTAAAATAAAATGGTTTATTCTTGAAATAAGCAGAAATAAACCATTTTTTATGAATCTGCATCATAAACCATAATTACATGATTTTCGTATAGTATCGTCCAGAGGAACTATCAAGGATCTACACTTCCAAGATCTACGAGGGGTGTTCCAAATGTTATTTCTATTGTGATTGAAAATCATCGATCCTATGTTGGGGAAGCAATTATTGCTAAATTTAAAGATCTATTAAAGTTCTTGTAATATTTATGTGAGCACTGGAAGTTATGAGTTTCAGAACATGTCTAGCTATATTTGTAGCTACATACATGCAGCATGGTGGATTATAATATTTTCCCATGTCCACGTCTTCTACATTTAATTCAATATAGGTAACACTATTCTTAAAATTGGAAGTTTCTAATGCAGTGTTGTAATATGGGGCAGCCTTTTGAAAGCTGTTCCTCAGAGGATAGATTGTAGATACATCTACTAATACTATTAACTAATTGTTTGATTATTGATGGATATTTAAAGCCTCTGACAATGCTGGAGGTGTCTTTCTTTAGTTTATGAAAAGGTTTTAATTTGCTTGTACAAAGATGCATATTAATATCTAGCAAATTAACTTCTTTAACGTTAGACCTTATTGTAACTTTTAAGTTGAGTTGACAAAATACTTTACCTTATTTCTTTCTTATCTTATTCATATCAAAACCATTTATATTATGTACTGCTCCTAGACCGTCGCCCCTTTATAACTCTATAATTTCATCCTTTCATTGTCAAGGATATGTAGGATGTAGAGGCCAACCATGTCTGCTACCTCTGCTTCATTAAATAGCTCATTTCGATTCTTTATCACCCAATACTTATCATGAAAAAACACTGATTTCCCTTTATTCATTGTAATAGTACTATCAGTGTTAGTGATGGTTGTATATGCTTTACTAAATTTTCATCTTTGGCGCTCTTTCCAGTCGAGAATGTTAACCATAAACTTGCGTTCTATTCTCCACCAACAAGACGATGACAATTCCTTTGCTTCAAAGTTATTGGATGTCGGCAATGAGAGCTTACCAATCGACGTAAACGGTTTGGCTGACATAAGTATCATTGATAACTACGTCTCCAGCCCTAAGGAGCTATGCACAACAGTTTACCCCCAACCCCTCTAGTAATTACGTCAGTCATGAATGGATGTATCAAAGAGCCATCTTAGCTTCAACAAATGCCACCGTCCAAGCCCTAAACATATGTCTGTTTCGTCAACTTCCTAACCAAATGCGATATTATGCTTCATTTGATTCAGTTACTGATCCAACACAAGTAACATTTTCCCCAACAGAAATTTTAAACTCACAAGAACCATCGGGATAGCCACTGCATAAACTTAGCCCTAAACTTGGTTGTCCTGTTATACATTTGAGGAATTTGGAGCCTCCTCGGCTTTGCAAGGCACACATTTCGTTGTTAAGCAAATCTTGGATAATGTTCTCGAAGCCATATATATATATATATATTTTTTTAAATTTTATAGAAGGAGCTTCTACAGGACTAGAACTGCTTCATTCAGATGATTTTGGTTTACCCCGACTCAACCCGGGACCTACATATATATACATATATATATATACCCACACATATATATAAATATATTCCTTGGGTAATGAATCTACAACTGTAACATCCAACATATATTTTTATTTTCATATTTCCCTTTATACTTCCTATATCTGTCCCTTTCCAAAATAACTTCTTATATTGAACTCTACTATTTCCTTCAATTTAAGTCCCTCATATCGTCTCTTATGATGGGATATCTTTTATATCCCTAAAACACCTGTAAGGGTATCTTTCTCTTTATAAATATCCTAGAAATTTCGCATTGCCTTGGCTTTGTTGTCTCATTCTATTTAACACACACACATATATATGTATGTATATATGTATGTATGTGTATATATATATAAATATATATATATATATATATATATATATATATATATATATATACATGTGTGTGTGTGTAGAAATATATGTATATATGTTTATATAAATGTGTGTGTGTGTGTGTATGAAAATAAACATACACATGCATACGCAGATACAAATTATTTCAACATGTGTGTATGTGTTTGAGTTGTTATATAAAATATGAACAACATAGCATTTAGTTTAATCAAAATACTATGATAATACTCTTCCAACAGATTATTAACATTGCAACAGATATCAAACATTAAACAAAAGCAACTTGGAAACTAAACACTGGTGATACATTATATATTCGTCCATTTCCTCACTGTAAACACAACAAGGAAAACAAAAACAAAAACAAAATGTAGCTTATTAGGACATCATTCATCACGCATATTAATATTACCTTAATGGGATATTAATATTTGTTTGTTGGTTTGTGTGTTTGTTTGCTTTTGCCACATGGAAAGTAAAGAAATTTAGATTCAAATAATTAATATTTTTGTAAAACACGCACACAGACTCACAGTCGCACATACAAATGCAAACACAGTCACAGACACAGATACACACACACACACACACACACACACACACACACACACACACATACACACAAACAAACAGGACACATATTATGTTATAGGGAATTAGGAGGAAAACAATCCCAATTGTTTCATGCAGAGGTGTTAATCTTGCATGAAATTAATTAAAGAGTTCAATAAAACAATAAAAAAAAAAGGAAATTGAACAAAATAGAAGAAAAAAAAATCAAAACAAAAAAAAATGGTATGCCTTAGTTTTGCAAATCATGCTAAAGTATTTTTGAGGAAATAGTGAATATTATAAAAACAATGGAAGCATACATACATATGTACATATATTCCCAAATAAATACAAACTCAGACACACACATAAAGAGTGTGCATGTATACATATATATATATAAATTACATATCTATATATATCTCTATATATATGTATATTATTTGTATATATAATCTATATCTATCTATTTGTCAGTCTGTCTGTTTATATAGATAGATACATTTATATATACATGTATGTATATATAGATATATACATATACATATATATATATACATATGCATATATTTATGTATGTTCATCCAACAGAGAAGAAACTCATGTAAACAATTGTAAATAGTAAATAATTAGTGAAAGTAAACAGTTGATAATTATCAAAAGTTATTCTAGAAAATTAAACACGCCACATACACACACATTTAAGCATATCTTTCTCTCTCTCTATGTATATATATATATATGTGTGAGTATATATATATATATATATATACATATATACATATATACATATATATACATATATATGTACATATATACATATATAGATATGTATTATACATATAGAGACAAATTATATAGACACAGATAATTATTTGAAAAATTTCACAATGGACTTTATTTGAAAAATTTTAAATTAATCATTGTGGTAATGAGGGTGGTTTTGATATTTGTAGTTACAATTTAATTTAATGATTTCAGTTTCAGTGGCAAGCCTTGTTACCTATAAATTTTTGAATCATAACTACATTGTTTTCATATAGCTGAATATGTCATGAAATGTAATACATATGATGTTAATACAAAAGGAATTAAAAAAAATTAAACACAAACACACAAAAATATATGAAATACATTGAAACTGGATATTAAATGAGAAAAATTAAAGTTTTTCCCTTATTGTAATTATTCGCATATCCAAGGAGTGACCCATATTTAAAGGTGAATTTTGAATTTTATGATATGGCATTATTTAAACAGCTTGGTCAATAATTGCTAAATTTTTATATGGATTTTCAATAAATCTTTGTTGCAAAATCATTTTTCTGGCTTTGATATTTGTATATATGGTATGGTTGTGCGGTTGAGAAACTTTCTTTGTAACTATGTGGTTTTGGGTTCAGTCCCAATGTGTCTTGTGCCTTGTGAGTAATTTGGTGGACAAGAGTTTTGGAAACCTATTGCATGTGTATATATATATATATATACTTAAAACAAACACACACACGTGTGTGTGTTTGTATTTATGTATATATATATAAATATGTATATATTTTTATATATATATGTATGTATGTATCTATCTATCTATATATATATACATGCATATATATATATATATATATAAAACAGTTACAGCGTGGAAGGTGTTTATAAGCCATTTAAGAAACACACAAAAGCTGTTCGATTCACTTCAAAATTTAAGTTTAATTTGTCAAAATATTTTCGTCGCTAAAATCCGCGACCTGTTCACTGACAAAATTCCGGAGATGCAGCACGGATTTTTGTCAGTGAACAGGTCGCAGATTTTAGCGACGAAAATATTTTGACAAATTAAACTTAAATGTTGAAGTGAATCGAACGGCTTTTGTGTGTTTCTTAAATGGCTTATAAACACCTTCCACGCTGCAACTATTTTCGTTTCAGCACACGATCTCAGATCAAATTACTTGCTATGCGAGTACATCTCCGTAATATATATATATATATATATATATATATATATATATATATATTATATATATATATATTCGGTATGATTGATCCCCAGCCACTAAACCATTTTTTATTTTCTTTCCCTGTTTATTTCTGTGTTCCTTTCTATTGAAATGCATAGGTTTGAAACATAAAAGACTTTCTCACTTCCTGAGTGTTAAACTAATACATCTGTTCGTTGTTTACACGTCTGTCTTCGTCTTTTGTTTTGTTTGCTTTTTGTAAATTCCAACTATATATATACATACATGATACATACATACATACAAAAAAATATATATATATATATGTGTGTGTATGTGTATATATATGTATATGTATGTATATTTATATATATGTATGTATCTATATATATATATATGCATATATATGTATATATATGTATATATATATATATATATATATATATATATATAATATATATATAATATATATATATATATATAAATAGATAGATAGATAGATAGATAGATAGATAGATAGATAGATAGATAGATAGATAGATAGATAGATAGATAGATAGGTAGGTAGGTAGGTATATATATATATATACACTGCTCCTCTGAATGGAAACCTTACCTGTCATTGTGGTTTTGTGACAGGAAGCAAAGCAGACCTTGCTGCCCACTTAAGAAAACACATAGTAAATGATCCGTATGCACTCAGGCAAACTGAGTCCTCACCTTGTTCCATTTGCCAAATGTTTTCTTTGCAAGGCATCAGCAGACCTCAAGAGACATGTTCATGTTCATATAACATGGTTCCCACTTTATTTTATTAACCCCTCATTTGTCATTCATGACAAGAAAATCCATCATATACATGTATATATATATATATATATATATATATATAATATATATATATATGAAGTGCATTAAAATAGTGTCTGACTTCATTCTTTTCTTGCCAAAACTAATGTCATGTGGGCAAAGCCCATTGGGTGGGTGGTGATGCCACCGTTCCAGTGCATGCATGAATAATTTTGTGCTGGTAGGCTGGGTCAATCTCTGGCTGTTATGCATAGAGTACACACATGCAGATTGCACTGGTCAGATTTTCGTTTTTACTGAACGTATCAAGCAGAGATTTGCATCGGTATTTGTCAAAAAACTTGGTGATACTTGGGCTGTTACCATCCTTCAGCAGGCCTTTGGAAATGATGTCATATGCAGAACTCAGATCAAGGAGGAGTACGACGGCTCCAAACATGACTACATCTCAGTGGAGAGTGAGGTAGGCGATTCACAAGTCGAAATAAGAAGCCAATAAAGAAAGTTCTGCAAATAATCATAGAAAACCGTCATGTAAAAATCCATGAAATGGCTCACAAAGTGGGAATAAGCAGATAACCAATGCAATCCATTTTAACAGAAAATTTGAGCAAGCAGAAAGTGTTGGTGAAATTCGTCTCCAAGGTGCTGGCAGAGAAGCAGAAGCAAATCTGTATGGAAATTGTGCAGGACATGGTAGACTGTGCAAATCACGACTCAGACTTCATGAAAACCATCATTGCTTGTGATAGGACTGGGTTTATAGTCTCTGAAGAATGTACTCAGTCATCTTGCAGGCAAACGAAAATCCAATGAGCTCACTCTACATGTCTATACTCCAGGAGTAACAGTCAGAACTGACTTGGCTTACTGGCGTGAAAATTTTCAAGCAATTGCAGGAAGGGTAGCGTTACCTCCCATCCAAAGGATTTTGCCCAGGCTGCATAAATTTGGGTGGAAAAAAATGAAGTCGGATACTTTTTTAATGCATTTTGTATGTGTGTGTGTGTGTACGTACATTTATCTTTGTATTTCCCCCTACTACCATTTGGCAACTGGTGATGGTTTGTTTACATTCCTGCAATTTAGCAGTCTAGTCGATCTTGTAGCCAAGAATGAAACCACTAAGTTGGCAGGTAATTGTAGGCCCTTTGCTTGCCAAAACATTATGTACAAACTGTACACAAGCTGCCTCAGCCAATTCCTCCATGATCATTGTGAGTCAGGCAACACAGTGATGATCAGTAAGCCATTATGAAGTCGAAAGTGTGTGTATGTGTTGAACAACTTTTGATAAACAAAGCTGTACTGTCTGAAGTGAAAATTTGTCATAGAACTGTTGGAATCGCAATAATTAGTGTACCAGCCATGAAGTATGCTCGTGTATCAACGTCTATGTCAACAGTAGGGCCTGATTATAGTAAGGCTTTTGATTGTTTCCCACTCATGGCTGCTGATATGTCTACATTTGGCAAAAGTGCCTGTTACTTTAATTACTGCCATTGAGAGGCTCACAATGACTCAGATAACAATTCTAACACTCAAAACTGAGAGTGGGACGATCGTTTCCAAAGTCATAAATATTGCAAAGGAAATATTCCAAGGAGATAGTCTTTCTGTCATTCTGTTCATTTTGGCATTAAATCCGTTGTCATTCCTGCAACAAAAGTCAAATGGTTACATGTTAGGGTCTGCAACTGCTAGAGATATCAATGTAAACCATAATTTCTTTGTGGATGACCTTTAAGGTTTAATCTAAAAATGTTAACAACGCCAAAATAGGGAAAAAACCCTAACTGGGATTAATAATATTTTCAACTGATATAGGGATGGAATTTGGTCAAAAGAAACATACATATTTGATTGTTGAATGCAGATAACTAGTCTCCCAGACCCAAAACCTGTGCATCAATGGGCTCACTATCTCTCCTGTCCCACACAAAAAAATTCTATAAGTACCAAAAGTTGATGAAAACATATAATGTGAAAGAATTGTGAATACAGATAGGGTGACCCAAGAATATTATGTCAAAATTAGAAAAATATGGCAGTACCAGTGCTGAGGCCAAAATTTGGGATTCTTGACTGGTCTGTAGGAGAAATCCACACCAGAGATGTTAAAATCCACATGATACTAACATCGACTGGAAACTTCTACAAAAATAATGATATCGTCAGGCTCTACCTAAGAAAGATAAAGGAGGTACAAGCTAGAGATAAGTGCAAGCAGCCTTTTAATGCCATATAGTCTCTCTCAACCAGCAGTTAAAATGAATACATTAATTTACTGCTGTTAACTGAAGTGAACGATATCCTATTTGTTGGTAGTGAGCTTCTCAGAAAGCTCTCTCTTCCTGATGAACTCCCATACAACCCCAAAACAGCTAGATTAACACACCCCAAAGAAAACCCGGATGTGAAATGCTTAGCATATAAAAAACAAGACCAAGCATGGGTATGTTTCTCAAAGACTTGCAAAAAATAGTAATAGAGACATGCAGCAGGACTGAACCCAGAGCCATGTGATTAGTAAGCAAGCTACTTACCACACAGTCACTCCTGCACCTATAAAGTTTACCTCAAGTTTAAAATGTAACATTGTTTTTGCTACCTACATTGGAATGATGGAGCTTTGTAGCTTTGTTTGACATCACCTCCTTCCTCAGAGGAAGAATTTAAATTATTAAAATCAGAAGACAACATACATACACATGATTGGTTCCTGTACAGTTTCTCTCTACCATTTTCACTCTCAAGTCATTGATCAGCCTGAAGCTACAATAACAGGAGATACTTTACCAAAGTACTAAGCACTAAGATTGAACCAGAAACCATGTGCTTTACAAAGTGGAAATCTTAAGTATGCTACCAGTTCTAAACATTTCTGTGACCATATCTCTAATGCAATATACAATCGGTATGTCTCAATTAATTTTCTAAAATAATAAAGAATTTGAAGGAATCTAATAAAATAGCTGACGTTATTAAGTTAATGTTTGGTACACAGTTTAACAAATGGTTCTTACATAAAATTATGATAAATTGTTTTAATTTAGATATGTACAGTTTAGAATGGAAGATTTCATATGTTGGAACCAGAGGCAATCTCAGAACATGACATTTATTTTATAAAAGCATGTTCCAATTTCCATTATGATAAATGTTGAGCACACTCATCTCGATAATGATCAACGTACTCTGTAGATGCAGGAACCTGAATTCAATATTATATATATATATATATATATATATGTATGTATGTATGTATGTATGTATGTATGTATGTATGTATGTATGTATATATGTATATATGTATATATGTATGTATGTATGTATATATATATATATTATATATATATATTAATATATATATATATATATATATATATATATACAGATATATGATGTATACAGACACTCACTTGTGTATGCTCATACACACACACGAACACATGTGCCACACGTGCACATGCACACAAACACATCTAAGACTGGATTGGTGGAATTGGCGAAGCATTAGGTGAAATGACTTGCCTCATGCTATTCTGTTCGTTATCTTAAATCTTTGAGTTCAAACCATGCAGAATCATGTGAGATGTACCAAAGTTAAAAATTACTAAACACCACTATAACAATAGCTTAGTCAATAAATACATCATACTTCGATGGTATTAAGTTTGGCACTACTACTACTACTACTACTAACTACTACTACTATGTATGCAGATGATAATGTCGCTTTCTTTGCAAGAGCACTAGAGAGTCAAGTGTATGTGATCAGTATCTTACTTCAGTTTTCTTGGTGTTATAATAAATTAAATTTCAACATAAAAATTTTACTTTGCTTGTCATCATCATCATTATCATCATCACCATCATTGATGACAACAGTGTTGTCATCGTCGTCGTCATCAACATTATTACATTGTTATTACTAAGGCAATGAGCTGGCATAATTATTAGCATGCCAGGCAGGTTGCTAAGCAGCAATTCTTCTGACTTTATGTTCTGAGTTCAAAGGTCAACTTTACCTTTTATCATTTCAGGGTTGAATGCTGGGGTCAATGTAATTGATTAGTCCCACCCCACAAATTACAAACCTTGTTCCTATTATAGAAAGGATTAAATTGTGCCTTTAGGTTCTGAATCCAAATTCCACTGATGTCAGTATTGATTTTCATCCTTCAAGGGTTGATAAAATAAGTACCAGCTGCACACTGGGGTTTAATGTGATTGAGTAGTCCCTTACCCATAAAAATTCCAGGCTTTGTGCCATTAGTAGAAAGGATTACCATTGAGGCAGTGACCTGACAGAATTGCTACTGTGTCAGGTAAAATTCTTAGTAGCATTCTTGCAGCTCTTTAAGTTCTCAGTTCAAATTCTGCTGAGGTCAACATTGCCTTTTACATTTTTGCGGGTTGATAAAATAAGTGCCAGTTACACACTGGGGTTGATGTAATCTACTTGCTCCTCTCCTAAAATTGCTGACCTTGCACCAAAATTAGAAACCATTATTTTGTCTGCCCTTAGTTTAAGTTCTATGAAGGTCAACATTGTCTTACATTCCTTCAGAGTTGATGAAATAAGTCCGATTTGAGTACTTGGGTTGATAAATGAAAATTCCCTCCTCCAAGAAAGTTCAAATTCTGCAGACCACTGTCTTTGTCCTTCATCCTTTTGGGGTGAATGAAATAACTACCAGTCAAGCACTGGGGTCAATGTAATCAACTTACCCTCTTCCCCACAATTGCTGGCCTTATTCCAAGAATTGAAATCATGATTTTGTAATCATTCAAACTCTAATATCAACTTCGCCTTTCATTCTTTCAGAGATGATGAAATAAGTACCAGTTGAGTACTGGGGTCGATGTTATTCACAAGTCATCTTCCCCAAAATTTCAGGCCTTGTTCCCATTGTAGAAAGGGTTGTTATTATTATTATTATTATTATTATTATTATTATTACTATATGAAAACTCTCAGCTTATTTTGCTGGGTATGATGGAAAATGTCAGCTGTCCATAGCCAGCAGACTAAGATGACACTTGTTTACTGGTCATGCTTCAAGCACCTTGCAAAACATCATCATCATCATCACTATCATCATCATCATCATCATCATCATTATCAAGGCAGTGAGCTAGTAGAATTGCTAGCACACCAGATGAAATGCTAAGCAGTATTTCACCTGTCGTTATGTCCTAAGTTCAAATGCTGCCAAGGTCGACTTTGTCTTTCATCATTTTGGGGGATCGATAAATTAAGTACCAGGCAACTACTGGCACTGATATGATCGACTTACCCCCTCCTCACAAATTTCAGGCCTTGTGCCTATTGTAGAAAGGATTATTATTATTATTATCATTATTATTATCATTATTATTATTATTATTACTATTATTATTTTCACCAGAACTGTGGCCGATCCCACATTGGGACATTTCATTACATATCCTTATATACTTTTATATTTTTAGAGCCTCTTTTCTTATACTCAGTTCTAATGCAATGTCCTAATATTATGCTATTTAACTTACTTCTTTTTCTGTAATTTGTCCTTCAATTATTCTGATATTAGTTGCCCTTGTGGCAAATAAAGTAACTATTGTTGTTGTTGTTCTTCTTCTTGTTCTTGTACTGCTTCTTCATCTTCTTCATTTTCTTCTTTGTGCTATCACAAGTTCATCTGTTCCTCATTCACAATTGACTCTCTTTAAAATTATTTATGTTCTCTTCTATTTTATTTAGCTTGACAGTAGAGCAGCATACACATACATACCTACATACATGTATACATACACCACATACATACATACACACACACACACATCCATATATGTGCATGCGTACATCTATATATGTATGCTTTTATGCCCAATACATGTGTACATGTGCGTGCATGTTTGTATAGCTATATGCCATCAAAATCCATATTTTTCCACCTACAGAGTAATATGAGAAAAAAAAACTGAATAAGTTGGCAGTTATGTTATGGTATATTTGTAATAGGGCACATGTAAATAACTAAAGCTCATATTCAAAGACATTTATTATATTCATGTGACCATGTATATATGTGTATTTATATATATATAAGTACATATACATATATATACATATATAAAAATATATGTGTATATGTATATATTTATGTATATGAGTGAGTATA
Organism: Octopus sinensis; assembly: GCF_006345805.1. NCBI lineage: Eukaryota > Metazoa > Mollusca > Cephalopoda > Octopoda > Octopodidae > Octopus > Octopus sinensis. The sequence goes on along the minus strand of NC_043005.1, from coordinate 54,360,412 downwards.
TATATATATATATATATATATATATATGTACATGCATACACATGCACAATGTACATTGTATATATATATATATATATATATATATATATATATATATATATATGTATATATATATGTGTGTGTGTGTGTGTGTGTGTACATGTATATAGTTTTACATCTTGTAAATATAAATTCATGCATGTATACATTCATACATATATGCATATGTGTATACATATGTATATAAATGCCTTGATATGTATGTACGTGTGTGTGAGTGTGTGTGTTCTGTGTGTTTATGTGTGTATATATATATGTGTGTATGTGTATACATATGTCTCTATATATATAAGCAGACATACATATATAAATATTTAATCATAAACTCTATAAAAACATAACATAAAATACGTATAATATGATAAAACTGATATCAAAACAGAGCAGAGCTGAATAAATCCAAATATCAGAGTAGAAAGAGAAGAGAAGAGAAAAAGAATGAGAGTTAAAAAGAGAGTAACAGAAAGAGAGGGAGTGATAAAGAGAGAAAGAAGACAGAATCTGTGTAATTGATGGTTACTTTTATCAGCATGTTTCTGTATTACACACGATTATATTCATATAGCACTCTTTTATAACCTATGTCTCTATACTCTTCCAATACAATTGCAAATGTGCAGCGTACAATGCAGTTATATAGCATATTAATAGTTCAAAAATATGTATACCATAAATATCATGATAACAACGCTAACAACAACAACAATAATAGTAAGTAAATATATAATTAAATAAATAAACAGATAAATAAGTAAATAAATGTCTAGTTCCATATTCTAGACACAATAGAGGAATTTTCTCTTCTGTATCGTCGTTGTTGTCGTCGTCGTCGTGAAATTTCTATCTACAGAAATGAGTTACCAGCATTATTGTCAATTATTGTATAGAATAAGACATTTTTTTTTGCAGAGGGGGGAATGATGACGAGGAGGAGGAGGAGGAGGAAGAGGAGGAGGTGGTGATCTGGCATTGGTGGGGGTAGTAGAGGTAGGAAGACAAAAGTGTGTATTACATTATATATATAGTGTAAAATTATTGATGTGTGTATGTATAGGCCTACATATGTATGTATGTCATGCAATATATGCATGTATATGTATGTAAATATACATACATACATATATACATATACATACATATATACATATATATATATATATATGTGTGTATATATATATGCACACACACACACTCACTGTATTTATACATATAGTTGTATATAAGAATATATTTGTAAATGTGAGTATTATATATATATATATATTATATATATATATATATATATATGTATATATATATGTATATTTATATATATATATATGTGTGTATGTATATTTATGTGTGTGTGTGCATATGTATTTATATATTGCCATTCAAATGATTCCCATTTATTTCGGTTTTAAACCATATGTATTCTTATGTATTCTACGGCCAAAAGATGGTAGCACAACAACTGAAAGTATTTATTTCAATAACAGATTCCCTATGACATCATATTATTTTCCTATACAATACAAGAGTTCATATATATTACATGCACTAAAGTTTACTTTGGTGCATGTAATATATATATATAACACTGAAATCATATCAAATTATATAGTTGCAGATAATATGGTGCGATTGTATGAATGAGCAATGGTTTTCAGAAAGTGTAGGTAGAGTGGAATTTATTAGCATGATAACTGTTATATATCTTCATTACGAATATATAATCTTTTTTCTGCAAAATATCATGTGGTGATGAAAGCATTCTGTTTACTTGGTTTTATTTCTCTGCCTATTTATTTATATATATATTTATTTATTTATTTTGCTTTCAAAGAGAGGTTATTACAGTGACGACAACGACGAAGATGATGAGGATGGTGAAGGTGATTGCGATGGTGGTGGTAGTGGTGGTGGTGGTGGTGGTAGTAATTGTGTTTATGGTAGTTGGTGGCGATGACGAGAATGATGATGACAATGCCACCAACATGCACGAGGATAGTGGTGATGGGAATTGAGATGATGTCAATGACAATAATGACAACAATGATAGCAGCGGTGGTGGTCGTGGTGTTTGCAGTGGTGGTTGTGCTGGTAGAGGTTTCGGATGGTGATGAGGCTTAAAGACAACAACAAAGAAGGGGATAGTGATGATGACAGTAGTGTTGGTGATGATGATGATGATGATGACAACGATGATAATGAGGATGATGACAACGATGATAATGATGATGATGACAACGATGATAATGATGATGACAACAATGATGATAATGATGACAACAACGATGATATGATGATGATGACAACGATGATAATGATGATGAAAACAACGATGATAATGATGATGACAACAACGATGATAATGATGGTGATGACGTTGATAATGATGACGACAACGATGATAATGATGATGATGACAACGATGATAATGATGATGATGACAACGATGATGATGATGACGACAACGATAATAATGATGATGACAACAACGATGATAATGATGATGACAACGACGATGATAATGATGATGATGACAACGATGATAACGATGATGACGACAACGATGATAATGATGATGACAACAACGATGATAATGATGATGACAACAACGATGATAATGATGACAACAACGATGATATGATGATGATGACAACGATGATAATGATGATGAAAACAACGATGATAATGATGATGACAACAACGATGATAATGATGGTGATGACGTTGATAATGATGACGACAACGATGATAATGATGATGATGACAACGATGATAATGATGATGATGACAACGATGAGGATGATGACGACAACGATAATAATGATGATGACAACAACGATGATAATGATGATGACAACAACGATGATAATGATGATGATGACAACGATGATAATGATGATGATGACAACGATGATGATGATGACGACAACGATAATAATGATGATGACAACAACGATGATAATGATGATGACAACAACGATGATAATGATGATGATGACAACGATGATAACGATGATGACGACAACGATGATAATGATGATGACAACAACGATGATAATGATGATGACAACAACGATGATAATGATGGTGATGACGTTGATAATGATGACGACAACGATGATAATGATGATGATGACAACGATGATAATGATGATGATGACAACGATGATGATGATGACGACAACGATAATAATGATGATGACAACAACGATGATAATGATGACAACAACGACGATGATAATGATGATGATGACAACGATGATAACGATGATGACGACAACGATGATAATGATGATGACAACAACGATGATAATGATGATGACAACAACGATGATAATGATGACAACAACGATGATATGATGATGATGACAACGATGATAATGATGATGAAAACAACGATGATAATGATGATGACAACAACGATGATAATGATGGTGATGACGTTGATAATGATGACGACAACGATGATAATGATGATGATGACAACGATGATAATGATGATGATGACAACGATGATGTTGATGACGACAACGATAATAATGATGATGACAACAACGATGATAATGATGATGACAACAACGATGATAATGATGATGATGACAACGATGATAATGATGATGATGACAACGATGATGATGATGACGACAACGATAATAATGATGATGACAACAACGATGATAATGATGATGACAACAACGATGATAATGATGACGATGACAACGATGATAACGATGATGACGACAACGATGATAATGATGATGACAACAACGATGATAATGATGATGACAACAACGATGATAATGATGGTGATGACGATGATAATGATGACGACAACGATGATAATGATTATGATGACAACGATGATAATGATGATGATGACAACGATGATAATGAAGATGACAACAACGATGATATGATGATGATGACAACGATGATAATGATGATGACGACAACGATGATAATGATGATGACAACAACGATGATAATGATGATGATGACAACGACGATGATAATGATGATGATGACAACGATGATAATGATGATGATGACAACGATGATAATGACGATAACAACAACGATGATAATGATGATGATGATGATGACAATGATTATGATGACAACGACGATGATGATGACAACGATGATGATGATGTGAGGAGGAGGAACATCAACCCCAGTGTTTCATTGATACTTAATTTATCAACTCTGAAAGGATGAAAGGCAAAGTTAAGCTTGGGGGAATTGAAACTCAGAGCGCTGCGGCAGACGAAATACCACTTGTATTCGAGCGAAGTCGTTGCCAGTGACGTTGGACTGGCTCCTGTGCAGGTGGCACGTAAAAGCACCCACTACACGCTCGGAGTGGTTGGCGTTAGGAAGGGCTTCCAGCAGTAGAAACTCTGCCAGATCAGTTTGGAGCCTGGTGCAGCCATCTGGTTCGCCAGTCCTCAGTCAAATCGTCCAACCCATGCTAGCATGGAAAGCGGACGTTAACCGATGATTGATGATGATGATGATGATTTTACCTGGTGTGCTGTCAATTCTGCTAGCTTGCCACCTTGATAATAACAATAACAACAATGATAACAGCAACCATGCTGATAGGGGTCATAAGAACTATGATTAGGGACGGTAAAATAATAAGAGAACCTTATTATTATTATTATTATTATTATATTATTATTATTATTATTATTGAGTGAGAGAGCAGTTCATGCCATCAAAGTGACACTGGGGTAAAATATACAAAGCCCAGTATACCCATCATGACTACCCATCTGATAAGGGTACACCAGGCACATGCATCACAACCATATGTGCGCGACATGGTGATCTCATATCAATATAAACAGCACATGACCTTGCAGGTGGGGCCCAGTTAGAATTTTCTTCAGGTTGAGCAGCCCATCCCGCTCAAAAGGTCCCTGAATAAGGGTTGTTTAAGGATGTTGAAAGAACCGCCCATATTTCCAGAGGTGAATTATTCAAACCCCAAAGAATCCCTCTCAACACATGGCTATGATGCCCCCCCACTACTTCTGCTCGTGATCAGAGATGCACATATCGTCAGCCACTAAGGGACATGCTCAACTGGTTAAGGTCAAACAACTGACAAGCAAATCTGTGGTATTGAGCAGAATATTTGTTGTAGCCCATCTTTTATACCAAGACTTAGCCCATCTTTTATACCAAGATTATTATTATCATCATTATTATTATTATTATTATTATTATATTATTATTATTATTATTATTATTATTATTATTATTATCAATATTGAGTGAGAGAGTAGTGCATGTCATCAAAGTGACACTGGGGTACAAATACATATATACAAAGCCCAATATACCCAATATCCATTTCCAGTTTCTATGTCTTAGGAAACTTTAGAAAAGAAGCAGGGTATCCCAATACTGACACAGCTGATGTATTGATTGATTGCCTTGAGGACTTTACATTCATTGAATTTTGTTTCAAGCCTAACATAGCCATTCTTCTGTACTCTTTGGGGAATTTTTCTTTCATTTTTTTTTTTCCATTAACTGATCATCTTGCACAGCTTCTTGGTACTTGTATCTCTCATTTGGTTTCAAACAGCTAATGATATCAGCTTCTGGTAACTTTATCCCATCAGATTTATAATTTCGGTCCCTCTTCATTAATTAATGCTTATTACTATTATTGTTTTTTATGCTCATTATTTTTGTTGTTGCTATTATTTTCCTATCTATCAATCTACCTACCTACCTACCTACCTACCTACCTATCTGTTTGTCTATCTATCTATCTATCTATCTATCTATCTATCTATCTATCTATCTATCTATCTATCTATCTATCTATCTATCTATCTATCTATCTATCTATCTACCTACCTACCTACCTACCTATCTGTTTGTCTATCTATCTATCTATCTATCTACCTGAGTATCTACTTACCTACGTACCTACCTTTGTACCTACCTACCTACCTACCTACCTACCTACCTATCTATCTATCGATCTATCTATCTGTTTTATATATACATACATAGGTGCACACGGGCACACGCATGTGTGAATGTGTACATATATTTATGTATATGTGTGAATGTGGATACATATATGTATATAGATGTGTGTGTATGTATGTATGTATGTATGTATGTATGTATGTATGTATGTATATGTATGCTGCTCTCACACGCACACATATAAGTTCAGGATTCAAGTGAATCAGGTACTTAAATGGTAAAGCACTGGGTCGGGTAAATAAAATGTAAATCGTGTATACAACGAAATTAGAGGAACAAATACATACATGCATTCCGAAGAACAGACAGATTAGTTTTCCAGTTGTGTATACAATTAACTGCACCCAACTTAGTATGCTATGAGTCTCAAAGCAGTATTTAGGAAAACACACTGCACCAATTGTACTGAACTTAATAGAATCCAGCTCCTTTGACTATTATGAGCCAGGGAAACATGAAGTGGCAGAAATTGGTGATTTTTGGTATGCTTTATTTTAAATGTGTAATTCATGTATATTCGTTGGCCTTTTATTAAATACATCATGTTTCTAATTCTTTTAGTCACTACACCATTCTGTCAACTCTCTTTGCCGTTCTTGTATACTTTGAAATGTTCTTTGTCTCCGATTTCAAAATGTTTAGTTGGATTTTTAAAATTTTCTCTATATGCTTTTCCTTTGGCAACAATTTGTCGAAGATCGATTTAATCTTTCGAGCGAACATTAGCTCTGCAGGCGACTTGTCTGAACTGGTATTCGGATTCAGCATAATTCCGTACACCCTTAAGAATTTAGTTAGCGCTTCGTCATTTCTTAGCTCGTTCCTTGATTTTTCTTAGTGCTCGCTTGAAGGTATCTAAGAATCGTTCTACCTGCCCATTTGACCTCAGGTGGTTGGGTGTGGTAAATACGTGCTTAATTGCATTAATTTTGCAGAATTTCTTGAACTCGTATCTTTACATTGCTCCATTGTTCAATACTATGGTGTCTGGAACACCGTATCAAGTAAAAAGTTTGTGCAGGAAATTTATTGTTGCCTTCGAGGTAGGTTGACTGCACCTACCTACTTTTAATTGCGTCTGCCCTCGACGGGTCAGGTCGTCTTCCATTTTTATCTATAATTTATCCTAAGCATTTAATTTTAGGCAAAATGAATTCACATTTCTCCTCACTGAATGTGAAACCGTAGTCTCTTATTTTTTGAAAAAGACATTTCACATGTTCGATAAGGTGATCACGAGATTCACTTTTAATTAATACTTCATCGAGGTACAGAATTGCAAATGGACAGTCTGCCAAAATCGCATCAATGACCTGTTGAAATATTGCAGGTGCGACCTTCTGACCAAATGGCAATCTATTATATTTGTATAGTCTCCTGTGATTATTCACTGTTAGAAGCTTCGAACATTCCTCGTCTACTTATCACCGAATAGTTTTGATAGTAGTTTGACCTTTTCCTGGAAACAAATTTTACTAGTTTTTTGGGATAGTATGAAATTACAGTATTTTTCATGCTCAGCGCTAATTTATGTAATAATAGTCTTACTTTTCTGTTGTCTATCCACGACTTGCAATATTCCTTGAAGATGTCTTCATCTCGTCTAAAGTATGCTACAAATGTTATACCCTCCTCTGGGTCAAAACTGAATTCTGTTATAGAGTTTGATATGCCGCCTGGCGAAAACGAACTCATAGTGTTTCCGGACTTCTTAAGACATTAACTTTGTTGCTGAAGTAGTTGTTTCTGCAACTTCTGTTGCTGTTCTTGTTATTGCTTTTGCAACTGTATTATAGAAGCTAATAGGTCTTCCAGCATTTACAATTTTGTATCACAAAAAATTGTTAACTGACCTGTGTGAGCTTCGAACCCTCGTTACCAATGTTGTTATGTAGTTACTCGTTGCCAATAATTGTAGTATCACCACTATTTATGACGATACTTGTTTACTCTATAACCGTGTAGTAACAATGAAATATATAACGACGCAGGATAACAACGATGTAACAATCCGACAAACTCTCCACGAACTTCACACGAACCAACAAACGATATTCCAACAAACTACCAAAACGATACCTTACGACTTCCTGCAATTAATGCCTACTCTGTCTGTCTCTCTATTATTTATAGTCATTCAGACTCGTTTATTCTCGCAGGGAGTGTCATGACTCTCACCACAACACAGACCATGTGCTCAGAGCCCGTACATTGCTTTGAGACATAAAACATGTTGTAAAAATCTGCTTAGATACGTGTCTTCACAGCTAGAAACTATAAGTAGCTTGCATTTTTATACTGTATACATTAAATGGAATTTATCTCTCAATGGATGGAGTACTTTTTCTGTTGATCTTACCTTAATGGAACAGTAAGCTAAATAAGAAAGTTAATATATATATAACCTTTCTACTGGAGGCACAGGCCTCAAATTCGTGGGGTGAGGACTAGTCGATTATATCGACCCCAGTGTTTCACTGGTACTTAATTTATTGACTCTGAAAGGATGAAAGACAAAATCAACCTTGGCAGAATTTGAACTTAGAGCATAGCGACGGGTGAAATACCACCAAGCATTTCGTCCAACACGCTAACAATTCTGCCAGCTTGCCGCCTTAGTTAATGTATAAAACATGTTCAAAGATACGTATCTTTATCTTTGGTCTCATTATTATTTACATTTGAACATCTGTATTAGAGGAAATTAAGTTTACCATGCAGTACATCATTTGTTGCAGTTAATTTTCATTCAGTTTATGAGGCCTAACTTGCTCAGATACGACTTCTCAAATTCTTTCTATTTCTCTTAGTTCTTAAACAGAAACACTGCCTTCCATCAAAGTTAACTGAATTCTAATTAATGTTTTTACCTGAGTCCATCTTCAATATAATTACCTTACATCTCATAATAATTAGGTCCCTAGCCATTTCTTTTATAATTATCCTATATTTCCCCCCCCCCCAATCTAGTCCCAGTACTGACCATGTCAGCTCCTGTTTCAATTGAATCTTCATATTTTCTTTCATTGTTTCTTCATCTTCTCACTTACCTGTCTATTACTTCTGCTCCTTAGATCACTTTAAGACAGGAAAACGATTCTTTTTCACTCTTCATTTTCGTATTTGGATTACAAGATTCTTGATGTGACTTCATGAGTTGAAACAAATCTTGTTGCATCTGGAGAGGATCAATATGCCAATAATAATAATAACAACAACAACAACAATAATAATAATAATAACGATAATGATAATAATGAAATTATTGTGTATAGTGCTCAGGTGCACTACAACTCATCAAAAGTGCATGTACAGTACATAGAATTACATACAAAAGTCAGGAAAGTGAACAGTGTATGAGTCACAATATACATGTGTGCATGCGTATGGAGGGGTGGGATATCAGGTGTAGTGTGGGCAAATTTCAGGAAGCATGGAGGTTTTAAAGGATGCAATGTCTTGGAAACTAACAACTGATGCAAGTCGTTTCTTCCATGATTCAGCAACTCTAAGTGTGAAAAAATGCTTCTGAAAGTCATAGGAGCTGTGCTGTTTTATGACTTTGTAGACATGCCCACGTGTATTAGACACATGGAGCTCAAAAAAGATGTTCAAGGTGGTTGTTGGTGTTATGGTTAATAGTTTTATGAATGTTTACTAAGTCAGTTGCCAGATGTTGGAGCTTTAATGTATCTATGACAAGGGAAACAAGTTCAGAGTATGGTAGATGCCTGATGGAAGATATTCGTTTGGTTGCACGCCTCTGAACAGTTTCATGGAGGTCAGTATCCTGAGTAGGATAGGGGTTCCAGACTGGTGATGCAAATTCCAAACACTTATCTCTCTTTGTTGTTTATAATCCAATGACAGTCTATAGTAGCTTTTGTTTCTAATCTCGACACAAGGCAAATAATTTTGAGTGGAGTGGTTAACTGACACTGTAGACCTCTCTGCCACCCGGTATTTTGAGGATATTTTAAATTTATTAACATGGAGGGATGAAATGCAGAGTTGTTCCCAGAAGGAACTAAACACAGAATGCAAAGAACCAGAACAAATTCTGCAACGTATTTTGATCAATACTCTAAAAATTCTGTAATGGATTCCACTGTTCTAATCGCTGTGTTATTCTGGCAGATATAATCTTCCTGTGTTGGAGTTTCACAAGTGCACTTTATCATATTTTATGATGTCCAAGTCGAATTTTCAGACCCAAATTTACAGCCAAAAAACAGATAGGTCAAGTTATGCACCAAGATGACTTTGGAGGACCAAAAATTCTTTGTGACATGCAGCAGGATTTGGAAAGTTTGTGACGATGTTTGAATGTTTACACTACATGTTTACACTGTATTCTATGTCGACTTGTATTTCAGAAAATCTATTTGTCTTTCATTTTTTAGAAAAATAATCTCTGCATTGAATTCTCACAATCTTGAACCTTCAAGACAAGCTTCAATTACTGGTGGATCATCTTATACTAAGATATACACAAGGATTTTTCAATTAGACAAAATCAATGCAGCAACATTAATGTAATTAGTATGTTAAGAACAGACTTTGCACAAATATGTGAGAATTAATATCTCTATAGATTCAACTGAACTGATAATTAATTAGCGTTGTATATGGAAGAACTGATGCATGCAAATAGTTTGAAGTGACTTACAATATGTATAAGTAAAAATATCTTTATCTCAGGCACATTCTGTTTGCTATACCATGAAAAACATTGTTAATAAATGGTTGTCTTACTCACATGTTCAAGCACATGTGCACACACATACACATACACACACACATGCACACACACGCACGCACACACACACAAACACATGCACTCACATGTTCAATAATAGAATATATCTATATATCTATAATGTACTATAATAGAATATATCTATATATCTATAATGTACTATAATGTATTTATTGATGGATAAAGTCAACTTATATGTCTCGACAATATATTCTTGTATAAAAAAACAAAGTACATTTGGGCCAATTGCAACCCATGAACTAGAATTTCATCAGTGACTGTATACCTTCCTTAACCCCCATCAACATAGTGTTTACAGACCCACTATTATTAAAGGTTAAGTAAAGTCAGCTAATTAAATAACAGCTGACTATCATTGAATCAGTTGTAATCTTGAGTGGAGACTTATTAGCCAGTCAGTCTTGTGTTGCCCTAGTAAGAATATTTGGCAATCCCAAAACACATAGAAATTGAAAGTGGATTGCTATGGCCAGAATTTTGTTAGAGATTGATGCTGTTAGCACATGATTGTCCAATCAAATCTCAGGTAGAAATCACTATATCAACACAAATTTGTTCAATTATTGATGACAGCTGCAAAACACTCAATGATGCTATTAAAGATTTCATGTTTTGGTGCCCTTTCATTTGAAAATCATTAACTGTCGATTGAATTCCCTTTCTGCTAGCTGCTGGTGGTGGTTTATGCCAAAGGTTGGTCAATCTGCTAGACAGACATCTTACAACTATTGTCATTCTCAAAATGCAAATATCTTGTAAACTGTTTATACCAACTTTATTTACTTGGTATAAACAATTTTCCATTGTTTTGTTTAATGATAAAAAAATAATTTTGTATTCAAAATTTCAAATGGAATTCATGTTCTTTCATTCATTGACATCGGCTCAACACAACCAAATCATTTCAATGGTGACAAACCTAAATAGAGATATTCCTATTATAGACCAATAGCCAGATTACTACCTCCTACTATGAAGGGTATGTGTTTGTAATCCAGGAACAGGAAATATCAACCAAGTACCTGATGCACAAAAGGGATAGAGATGCTGGAAAAGCAGTAAAATGTGACAACCAATGTAGACTTTGTAGAGTTCACGTTGATATCTTCAACGTGATAAGCAGTTGTCCAAAAATGTTGTCATCATAAGCAGTTGTCCAAAAATGTCATCACAATATTGTCTACTGATGGAACATTCTATAATGAAATCTGTCAGAAGGATAATCTTGAGGGCAAAGAAATAAGAACCCACAATATGGTAGATGCCATAGCCACTCATAATAAAAAGGAATATTGCTGGAACATCCCAGTGACGACCTCAATAAAATGCAAGCACAACAGACCTGATATAATGATTTGGGATAGAGACGAGAAACTCTGCACAGTTGTGGAAATTAGCTGCCCAGCGGATATTAACATAAAGCTGAAGATCATTGAAAAGAGAACACCTATGCTGAACTATTGAGAAATCTGAAGTTACTCAATCCAGATTAAAAATTCAGGTTTTTACCTGTAATTATTGGGGTCCTGGGATATGTAACACACTGCCTAAATACCAATCTTGAGAAATAAGGCTTCTGAAAATCAGAAAGGAGAAAGCTGATTGCAAGACTATGGATCCAATCCATAAGTGGAACTGTAAAAATCTGTAAAACTTTCCAGAAGTTTATCATTTAAATATATATAAGCATGTCTAGATATGCAACTATATGCATGAGAATACATACATAAAACATACAAATCTGCACATACATACATACATACATACATACATACATACATACATACAAATGTACGTACGTACATATATACATACATATGTGCATACGTGCATACATACATATATACAAACAAAAATACCCTATTGTTGATGTTAAAATTCCAATGAAGGAACTTTGGATCTAGGTTAGAAACCAGTTCTTTCTCTCTTAGAAAGAAATCTTTTAATAAACTGAATAATGATATACATGCATGCAATCCTACATTGATGGTGATAGCCTGGTAATGTGTATGTTTAATAGTTGAGTGCCACTTTGAATCAATTCATGAGAAGTAATTCTTGTTGTTCTTATCTATACTTAGATCAAGTGCTGATCAAGAGATTAGATGGTATAATTTTATTAGTAAAGGTTTAAGTGAACGATGTTGGTGGTTAAAAGGAAATTAGTCCAGTTTCAAGATTAATGGTATTATGAGTATTAAAATGTGTTATCCTTTTACTTGAATTCACAGATTGAGCAGAATTTGAATACTGGTTTGTAGAATTTACTTTGTTTATAATATTCAAAGCAATCATTTGTTCATATTACAGAAAGAATGTAGGTGTCCATTTAGCTCTAGCTTAAATTACTAGGAAGTCATATTGAAGTCTATTTATACATTGGTAAAGTAGATGATTACTTCGTGTAGGCATTTATACTTGATCTTTCATTGTTTGCATTATCCAGTGGTAGTATTCGTGTTGAATTTGCATTTTGGCTTCTACTTCATAAGAAAATGCTACTATTCAATAGATTTTTTGTTCTAGAAGGTATTACAAATATTAGCTTTTATGTGGATTTTTATAAATGAGTATATAATTATAGAAAAACTGGTAAAAGACTCTTGTTCAAGAGGCAAATATCTTTTACCATTGCCCCAAACAAACTTAGGTTTTTCTTTTACATAACACTGCATAACACTTAATATATCAATTATAATTGACAGATATTCATTAAAATATGAGTAACATTCATTTAACTGCTCTATTCCTTCATTAAAATTATTTTATATATATATATACATATGCATACACATTCATATATATATATTTGTAAATGATGTGATAGAAAAGGTGAGATAGGGATAGAGTGAGAGAGAAGGGGAGGTAGAAACCATGTGTGTGTTTGAGGTGTGTGTGTGTGTGTGTGTGTGTGTTGGTTTTTGAGTGTCAAGAAAATAACTTTCTTGGTTCATAACTATTCTCAGAGTTCATCTGTTACATTATACATGTTGCATGCTAAATCGGCACTGTAAAGTCCAGGCTTCATCTGTATGACTAGAAAAGTTTTCAATTCTGATTAGTTACCAACTAACATACAAAACCCAATTAAGACTCTATGCTTCAGCATTAGAAAACTCGCTCCAACAAAGCACACAAAACCCACCTATCACTCCTCCTCTTGCTATACTAAATCCAACACGAAACACTTTGTCCAATTATTACTTTCCAGAATAACATTCCTCTAGAATTTTCTCCCTCTCAATGCTTCGAATTTGTTTTTTGCTTTCTGTGAACGTTGACCTACAGATTATTCAAAGTGAACATCAAAAGCAGCGAATTTGCCAGTATGGGTGCCAGAGTAGAAGGTTGGTGTGTTAGTGTTGGGGGTGGGTACTGCAAAGGTCATGAGCATTGCACCTTCTCTGACTCATAAAAAAATTCATTGTATTCCCTCTGTTTTGAATTGCTGAACTCTTTAAATATTTTTTTTTATCGCATAAGTAGAAAAGGATCTCATTGTGTTTGAACTGAACTGCATGTGTAGGTATGTGTTCCTATGCAGGTGTGTATGTTTTTGTGTGTGCATTTCTATGCAAGTGTGTGTGTGTATATGTATGTATGTATGTATGTATATGTATATGTATATATGTATGTATGTATGCATGCATGCATGTGTTGTAGTGTGTGCATGTGTGTTGCAGTGCACACCTGTATGTGTGTGTGGTGTGTGTGTGTGTGTGTGTGTAGGTTCAACAATCGGAGCTGAAAATACTTCTGCAAGTGTAATAAAACACTTGGTGTTTTGAGAAGACTCAGGGAGTGCTTCATCTTACACCCGGAAAATTTTGTTTACCGGTTCCAGTCATTGGTCTGTGGTTATGCTGGGGCACACTTTAAAGGGGTTTGGACGAGCATATTAACCCCCTCCACCAGTACTTTATTGATTTGTTTCTTTTTTTGAAATTCTAAGATGCAGGCATAATGAGAAACATCAAAACAGAAGTGTAAATATAAAACACACACACACACACATACATACATACATACACACACACACATGTGTGTGTGTGTATATATATATATATATATACATGTATATGTATTTCTTTACTACCCACAAGGGGCTAAACATAAAGGGGACAAACAAAGGGATTTAGTCGATTATATCGACCCAGTGCGAAACTGGTACTTTATTTATCGACGCCAAGAGGATGAAAGGCAAAGTGGACCTCAGTGGAATTTGAACTCAGAACGTAACGACAGGCATGTATATGTATACATATATGTATATATGTATGTATATATAGACAAATATCACCCAATGAGATACAAGTGCATCACCAGATGCTCCTCAACCAGTTGTTGAGTGTCCCACCCAAGAGGAATTGATGCTAAACATGTCGAAACAATTGTCGTGATTAACAGTAAATTCTCGTATATTCCATCTTCTGTCTTTCATTTGCTATATATATATATATATATATATATATATAGATAGATAGATATATATGTATGTATGAAAAGATTCTGTGCAGTATCCATCAACTAAATTTCACTCACATGATATTAGTCAACACATGGCTATGGAACAAAACTGTGGCCTTTTGATATGTATATCATATGAAACAATCAGTCTAGTAGTCTGGCAACCATTTTTGATTAAGATGAAGATCTAACCATGTTAGTTTTACTTTTTTTGATAAAAAATATTATTTTAGTCAATCAGAAATTCTGATTAACACGTTAACCACCATGGCCTGTTACTGGTTGTTGTACAAAGGTAAGCAATGAACTGCCATGATACATGTGTCAATGTATTAATTAGAAATTTTAACCAATCAGAAATGAATAGTCTGATGAGAAATGTTTTGGTTATTTAAGAGAAAATTTGTTGGCTTCCGAATTATTAACTGTCACAGATAACCATGTATAAGCTGTTATTTTATTCCCATATTTCATTCTTTCTTAGTAGCCTTCATTTTACCTTGGTATTGCCTTGACAGAATAACTTTATAAATACATTTGTTTTGTTCTACGTCTACAACTGTCAGTTTTCAAGTCATAAGAATTTGACTTTATAAAAAGAAATCATGGGCCTGAAATGTTTTTATACATATTATCCATTTGACTTTGTAAACACAAATGCAGCTATAGACATCCACAAATTTATATATGAAAATTTACCATAACTGAAGAAAATTAAGTTCTGTTATAGTTTGTCTGAATACTGATCTGTTTTAATCTGCGTATATAAACCTCATGCTAAGAGATTAATCACTATGTTGATATTTTTGAATTAAAGAAAATACTTTACAAGGGTCAGCTGAAACGTTCATAGACTGGTCAATATACTCTCACAGAATGCAACCAAATGAGGTTTATTTTTCAATGTAGTCCCCCTTACAGTCCACACACTTTTTTCATCGATGTTGCAGTGCTTGGATCCCATTGGTGAAAAAGCTTTTATCCTGTTGGTCAAAAAATCGGCAGCAGATATAACATCATTTTCACTATGCTACTGGCCTCCACCCCAGTGGTTTTTTCATGTTAGGGAACAAGTAATAGTGAGATGGGACCAAATAAAAGAATAGGGAGTGTGATCAACCAATGACAGAGCCACAGTCATGCACAGCATCCATTGAAACCAAGGACTTGTGTGCTGGAGCATTGCCCTGATGAAACAAGACCCCTTTCATAAGTCTTCCTAGCTGTTTGGTCTTGATAGCCTTTTGTCACTGCATCAGAAAGTTGGCATAGTACTCTGCATTAATGGTGTGGCCCTTTTAAAGATAGTCAATAGACACAATGCCTTTTGCATCCCCCAAAACTGAGACCATTACATTTCCTGCAGATGAAACTAACTTGACCTTCTTTGGGACAGATTAGGAGGGGGTGTTTCTACTGCATAAATTGTCTCTTTGTCTCTGGCTCACAGTGGTGAAGCTAACACTCATCATGGGTTAAGGAAGGTTCAAGGAAGCCAATTGGATCTGCATGAAACAATGTCAGATTTTCCCATGATGTAATCAGACTCGTACACTTTTGAACAGGTGTCAGAAGACGTGGTGCTCTTTGAGAAGAAACCTTCATCTTTCCAAGTTCATTATGCAGAATATTCTCAACTCTCTCATGTGATATGCTAAGAACATTGACTATTTAATTTATTGTCAATTACCTGTCATTCATCACCATGTAGTGAGCATGATCAATGTTGTTGTTCATTGATGGCAGTTGAGGACATCCAGACCTAGGGTCATCTTCATCACTCTCCCTTCCACTCCTAAATTCAGCTGCTCACTTTTGCGCTGTCAATAAATAATGTTAGAACATCATCCTTTAATGTAGCAACGATATCAGCATGAATGTCGTTGAGGGTTGAACCCGTTTTCTGCGGGTACTTGATAACACCACGATGCCAAATTTTGTCCACTTTCAAGAGAATTTACTACAAGTTACATTTGATATCTTCTTTGAACAGTTAAATGTTAGTTTACCTAGGCAGAAACAATGCAGTTATTAATAAGAAGTGTTGAACTTGATGCCTGCAAGCTTTCACAGCACTAGTATCACTCCTTCATAGCCAGTCTTATGAAATTTTTCATCCACCCTCATATAATATATATAGCCAATTGTTTAAATTACCTCTATGAATAAACTTTTACTATCTTAAACACATGTAATATTTCAAGTTAAAACATGTTAGAAATTATCAGTATATGTAAATTTTCTTTGTTTTAAATATTTTCATCACTGTAGCAAAATTTTCGATGTAACTATTTCAAAGGTAGTAGCAATTTTTTTTTTTTTTGACATTTGTCATCTAAATTAAATGTACTTAAATTAAATTTGTTATATTGATTTTTTAACTTTGTTTTTAATACATTTTTCTATTACATTACATCTCTGTTTTCAAAAACTTCTTGTATTATCATCTGCACAATTCTTTACACAGTGTGTACAAATTTAACTAGGTATACATAAGTTTTGCCAATTAACTTTTTATAGCATTATATCTGAGAAGTCTATAGTCATCTTTTGAATAATTCGGTGTTAAAATCTGACGTTGGAGAGTAGATTTATAAACTAAAAAGTACTCTGCTTTGAGTCAAATTGAACAACAGCAGTTCTGGTATACAAGTGGGTAGCAGTAGCTAAGAAGCACATTGACCAACCAAACCTTATAAAACCATTTGCAACTTCATCGATTTGATGGACCAATAGCTGGTGGTAGTGGTGGTGATGGTTTTAAGGTGCTCTTAAATGTGGTATTTGATGTGAAATCATACCAAAATTAAATGCAGATTGGGATCAAAGTCCTAGCTTTGTTGGAACTGCTGTATTAAAAGATAATTACAAAAGATTAATTCACTTCATAGCGTCTGATCTTAATCATACTGGCATGCTGAAATATTACAAGGTTAACATAATATTGAAAGAAAAGAAATATTTATCATATTTTGAATCTCAGAAACTGCCAATTAATATATTTTTATTAATAAATAAATTATAAAAATCATTTATCTGAGCTTATTACCATGTTATATTTAGTGCTAGTAAATTAGCATTAACCATTGAAATCTGTTTATTTTTCATAAACAAACAGATCTTTATGAAGTTTATGGTTAGAAGAAAGCAGAATGATTGAAGCCTGGAAGACACATGTTGGCCATTCAAAAACACATAAAGACAATTAACTTCATTTAAACATTTATTATTTGTTATATAATGTCAAAAATTTCTTCACATGAACTGCAACATGCCAACATGCTCACAGGCAAAATTACACTGCAGAAGAAGAATTCCTGCAAATATGTTGAGAATCATTATTATTCCTGTTTATGATAATTAAATGCAACAGAACAAGAGATTCAGATTACTGAAACATCAAATGACAAATTTTAAAAAATACTTGTTTAGGCTGCAGAAATATTCTATTTGCTCCCCACCCCTTGTTCATGCTTCCTCATTTTACCATTTTTATTTCTGTACAACTTACCTCATCCTCAACAATGGTGTTCTCATTGTTATTGTTGTGGTGAAGTATAGTCAAAGAAATTAATTTCTTTTTCTTTTTTTTTTAGACTGTATTTTCATCAAGTCATCCTCTCTAACATTCTTTGATTAGATCCATATATTTCAAGTTTATATAAAATTGATTTATATATTTCTTAGTAAATTCAATCTAGGAGTGAATAAATGATACTTAATAATTTTTAAACACATTTTTAATTAAAAGTAATTAAGAAAGTCACATCATTGTTACATTAGTAATGAAAAACAAAATAAAGCTTATATTTTTAACATTTCAATATATAGGCACAGGTATGGCTGTGTGGTAAGAAACTTGCTTCTCAATCACATGGTTCTGGGTTTAGTCCCACTGCATGGCACTTTGGGCAAGTATCTTCTACTATAGCTTGAGGCTGACCAAAGCCTTGTGAGTGGATTTGGCAGATGGAAACAAAAAGAAACTTATTGTATATATATATATATATGTATATATATGTATATATGTATATATATGTTTAAATATCTATATATCATTGCTCAAGGTGGCATGCAGTAGGACTGAACCTGGAAGCATGTGGTTGAGAAGCAGGCTTCTTGCCACACAGCCATGCCTGTGCCTAACACTTGTTTACAAAAATCACACAATATCAAGGCAAAGTGACACTAACACACACACACATACACAGAAATATACGACAAGCTTCTTTCAGTTTCTGTCTAATAAATCCACTCACTAGGCTCGGATCTGTAATTGAAGACACTTACCCAAGATGCCACACAGTGGAACTGGACACAAGGTCATGCGGTTTGGAAGCAATCTACAACCTTAGAAAATAGTTAAACATTGGATAATGTGATCGTGCATACACAATGCCCATGGGAAAAAAATGCAGGCTTGACTCTTTCATCAAGTGTCTGATTAACACTTTTTGAGGTGGCAACATAACAGTTTCCCATCAGATGTACACATCATTTTAATAATATTTTGTACTTTTGTGGTTGTTTGATCTGCTAAAAATAACAGCCATGTTTCTCACTCTCTTTCTTTCGCTCTGAAATTATACTTTGTCAACATTTATGATTAAACTATATCTAGAAAAATAAGGTGAGGTGATCATGGATGGACAGCCTTTCTTAATATGTAATATGACTGTTATACCAGAAGGTGACAAGCTGATCAAATCGTTATGCTGAGTTCAAATTTCTAAGTTCAAATTCCACCAAGGTCGACTTTGCCTTTTATGCTTTTTGGGTAGATCAGATAAGTACGAGTTAAGCACTGGGGTCGATGTAATCAACTTAATTCCTCCCTTGAAATAGTTGACCTTGTGCCAAAATTTGAAACCGATATGACAGTTAAATCATTACTGAACTTGACTGAATGACAATGACAATATAAAAATGAAATGAACGATATAATATAATGAAACAACGAGAGATCCTTCACTTAGTCATAGTTCACTCTATAGTCTTAATAAAAACAAAAAAAACACTGAAATATGCAGTCTGGAATACCATACTAGATTATTTGTGGTAGAATGCCTTTCGTTGTAGACTAGTTCTAATTCAAAAACAGTAACAATATGTATTATATATTGTACATGACTATATAAAATGTTACCACTGTTGAACTCCCTCTGATTCCCGTAATGTATTCCCCACAAGTCACGCTACCTCTAATCTCCTGTCTCTTTCTAAATGTCTTATTGACAGTAGAGGTCTCACTTGTTCCTTTCACTCCACTGCTTCAAAAATATCACTGCAACTTCAGGCCTATTCCTTTGGACATACTGATAAGACACTCACCCACCTCCAGCCACACCTCAACTCCATACACGCACATACGCATATACACATATAGGTACTTATATATATAAATATATATATATAAGTATATATATATATATATATAAGTATATATATATATATATATATATACACACATATATACACATATCATCATCATCGCCAGGATATATATATATATTTATATATATATATATATGTGTATATACACAAATATTTGTATGTAGACATATATCATTATATATGTGAATATATATATGATTATTTATATATATATATATATATATATATATATATATGACATTATACAGGACATATACATTTATATATGCATGTACACATTGTTCAAAGAAATAACCTACATTGCCATATGCATACAAATTTGCAATATATACACGGAGCTCCATATAAGCAGCAGCAATTTTTTTTTTTTTCTTTTATGTCCATTTGATACACTAAATATGACAAGGTCTTTCTACCCAAACATGACATGTGGTTTAAGAAGATTTAAATGACAAAAATACTTTGGCAAAATTACCAAGATTCGGCATCAGGACAGGATTCAAGAAATTTGGCGATGATATGGGATACAGGAATTGTTATAAAGCTATCATTCTGACAAGTTTTAGGAGCTTCACTTCAGATGTTTTCGTATGGAATTCTTTTGATGGCATATAATGTATGTATGTGCACATATATATATATATATATATGCGGTGCATCAGCATGGCCGCAGCTCTGCGCTGAAATTAGGAAAAAGAAAGAAAAAAAAAATATATATATATAAATGTATATGTATATATATACTCTTATACATACCCACACACTTTCACACACACATATATAAATGTATATATGTATGCATATATATATGTGTATATATATATATATGCATGTATATATATGTGTATGTATATATATGTGTGTGTGTGCATATACATGTATATACATACAAATACATATATATCTATACATACGCATGCATGCAAACACACTCACATACACACAATTATGATAACCTATTGAAAAGGGAAGATATAGGCAGACTTTTTTCATCTTTGACAGGATTCAGAAACAAAACATTAAGATTATAACATTATAATAGTTAAAGCTAAAAATAATCTAATAACTTTTGTAACCATAATACACTATGCATACCATGGACTTAAGACTGGTGCGTTTCTGAATAATATATAATAATAATAATACATAAATCACATTTCCGATATCTGATGGCATGTTCATGGAAATTCAATTATGTATATAATGATTTAACATTCTCACTAAGACTAGTGTAAAAGTGTACATAACAAACATAATATTCAACTGAAAGATTTTATATATAGATACATTCATACATACATATATACTTATATATATATATATATATATATATATGTATGTGTGTGTGTGTATGTATTCATATGTAACTATGTGTGTTATATCTGCTTATGTACATATCTAATATGCATAAATTTATATCTATATCTGTATCAGTATATAATATGCATACATACATATATATAAATGTATGTATGTATATATATATATATATATATATATATATATATATATATATAATATATATATATATATACATCATATACAATATATATATATATTATATTTTTTCTAATATATATATATATATATATATATATATATATATATATATATATATATATATATATCTATATATATATATATATATACATACATATATTTATATATATGTATGTATGCATATTATATACTGATACAGATATAGATATATATTTATGCATATTAGATATGTACATAAGCAGATATAACACACATAGTTACATATAAATACATACACACACACACACATATATATATATATATATATAATATATATATATATAAGTATATATGTATGAATGTATCTATATATAAAATCTTTCAGTTGAATATTATGTTTGTTATTTACACTTTTACACTAGTCTTAGTGAGAATGTTATATATATATATTATATTTTTTCTAATATATATATATATATATATATATATATATATATATATATATGTGTGTGTCTGTGTGTATCCATGTCTGTATATATGTATGTTTATGCATACATATACATGTCAAAATATATGCGTGCGTTTGTATTGTATGTCTTTGAGTTATATATATGTCATATATGCTATATATCTGAATTGTATGTTGTATATATTTATTGTGTATGATCTGTTTTCTAGTGTAGATATATCTTCTAGTGTGTGTGCATGTGTGTGTGTGTCTGCATGTGGTTATGCGCCTCATGTAAGTAAACACTGAAATTATATATCAGGTATTTGCATTAGCTTGCCTGTATTTTTGACCTGCATATGTATTAAAAATAAACCAAAGCAAAAACAAAGCAAGAAGAACATCAGCAGCAACAACAACAATAATAATTTCTAAAATTTCCTTCTTTTGGTAAACAATCATATGTGAACCATTGCCAAATTGTCTCAGTCAACCAAAATATTAAACTGTAAAGAAATAAATAATTTGAATAAGGAAATAAAATATGTCTTCCACCTGACTTAGAGAGGAAAATCCTCTATCTCACTGGATTTCAATATCTACCTTATGATTAAGCTGAATCCTTCTATTTTCCATATGATAAAAAATATTGTTTTTCTGACAAACTTCTAATCCTGGGCCACTACAGTTTATGGTAAACAATGGTGACGTTGGTTATGGATCTCCAGTGGACTAATCACAGGTACAATGCATTTTTGACAGTATTGTGAACAACAAGGGAGTAATTGTAATTCAGTGAGAAATAAATATGGCAAAGAATGTTGTTTGGAAAGGTATGAGTTTTTTTTTTTTCCATTTTCTTTTTTTGGCAATGTTTAGCTCCCTTGCTGATATGCATTCAAGATACCGACCCATGGTATGCATTTTTTAAACCAAATTATTGTTTTTTTTATTAAAATAGAGGATTTCATAGTCTTATCAAGTCAAAGCAACAAGAACTTTACTGCACATTAATATAAAGACTGATGTTGCTATATTTAATTTGCTGCTTAACTGAGCTGATAAAAGGTGAAAGAGCTTTTTGTGGGATTTATTATATTTGATTTGAGTTTTGGTGTTCAGTAAATATGGTGGTTTAATTAGATAAAAAGATTGTCTTGCTATAGTCTTCTCGTAAGCTTTCACCTAATCTTATTAACATTTGCTCATTATCAGATAGTAGAATACTAATGATGACAGACAGTGGCAAAGCAGCTCGAGTGTTGTATGTGAAAGAATAATAAAACAGTTTCCAAATACCGTGTTGTTATTCTTATGCATAAATCTGCTCATGAGAACCCTGTAAAATAGAAGAAGAACGCTAATAGTTGTGCAAACTTAATGTCAAACATACTGACTAAGTTTAATGTTCAAGATACAAAGAATGTAAAAATGTGTACAAACAGCATTTCACTGTTGTATTTATTTGGCAGATTACCAAATGTGTCTAATAACAAGCTGTAGTAAAGTAAATATATATTTCTTTATTGCCCACAAGGAGCTAAACATAGAGGGGACAAACAAGGACAGACAAACGGATTAAGTCGATTACATCGACCCCAGTGCGTAACTGGTACTTTATTTTTTCGACCCCGAAAGGATGAAAGGCTAAGTCGATCTAGGCGGAATTTGAACTCAGAATGTAATGGCAGACGAAATACCTATTTCTTTATTACCCACAAGGGGCTAAACATAGAGTGGACAAACAAGGACAGACAAACGGATTAAGTCGATTACATCGACCCCAGTGCGTAACTGGTACTTTATTTTTTCGACCCCAAAAGGATGAAAGGCAAAGTCGATCTCGGCGGAATTTGAACTCAGAATGTAATGGCAGACGAAATACCGCTAAGCAATTTGCCCGGCGTGCTAACGTTTCTGCCGCCTAAATATATACTTGAAAAAGTTAAGTCACATTGTGCTATGTGCATGAGTCAAATCAAAAATGTGATTGTTCTGGCTTTTCACAAAGGGTTAGGTGGTGACATAAAAGTCAAAATACTCATTATTAGTTGATGACTCAGCTGTTATAAGTATCATAAAACAATTGTGTTTGTCTTGAATTGTAACTCTGAATTTCTCTTTACTGACTTTCTTTTACTTGTTTCTGTCATTTGACTGTGGCCATGCTGGAGCACCGCTTTTAGTTGAACAAATCGCCCCCAGGACTTATTCTTTGTAAGACTAGTACTTATTCTATCGGTCTCTTTTACTGAACTGCTAAGTTACGGGGATGTAAACAAACCAGCATCGGTTGTCAAGCGATGTTGGGGGGAACAAACACAGACACACACACGCACACACATATATATATACATATACATATATACGACGGGCTTCTTTCAGTTTCCGTCTACCAAATCCACTCACAAGGCTTTGGTCGGCCCGAGGCTATAGTGGGAGACACTTGCCCAAGGTGCCCCGCAGTGGGACTGAACCCAGAATCATGTGGTTCATAAGCAAGCTACTTACCGCACAGCCACTCCTGACTGCTAAAATTATTGAAATAAGGGAAGTTACCTAATAAAATATGTTAGTAAACATATTTGGAAAAGCATTGAGATATAATGAATTAACAATTCATAAAAAATTGAATTAGCTCCAAGAAAGTGTGTTATACATTTGTCTAATTATCACTGTGTGCAGAACATACGATATCCTCATCTGTTAGGTGCTGCTAAAATGCGTGATTTTTTTTAAAAGTCTTCAGCACTATGAATGAAAAGTGTCTCATGATCAAGACAAACATCACTTGCTTTGGTATTGGTGTAGAAACGAATATCTTTTTAAAATTATACGACTATATTTCAACACCTCGTAAATTTGTAATGTAAGAAATGAAATATTTTAGCTTCTTGCTTGTTAGAAATACTTTTAAAAAATATTATAAATGGAAGTGTTTGCAAGAATTCATCAATTCTGAACTTTTATTACAAATTTAAGAAGTATTTAATAGATTTGGACTTCTCTAAGAGATATAAATCACACCCTCTGAAACCATTAATGCTTACAGATGAATGATACATAAGGAACAAACGATTTTTGTAAGTCTTAAAACAAAAAAAATCAACGTTTCTTTCCAAGTCATTGGATCATAAGGCTGGTTTCTTGGACTCTGACATATATATATATATATATATATATTACCTCGGGGTGGGATGCTGCTCCATCACAAGATTACTCATTTTTACCAACTGAGTGGATTGAAACAACGTGAAATGAAGTGTTTTGCACAAGAACAGAATGCATCGCCCAGTCCATCAGTCGAAACCACAACCTTACGATCATGAGTGCAACACCCTAAACACTACGCCACATGCCACTACCAGTTATTACTATTACTATTCTTTAAATTCCAAATATGATTGCATAATGAAGTATAAAGTTATTTTCCGTGCCTCTGAAATAATACTTATGTTTCAAGAAACTTTTCTAAAAATATTGTAGTGAGACTTGCATATATATTTTTGCTCCACTGTAATCTGCCACAACAGCCATAGCTTGATAAAGAAATACCTTTATAGAACCAGGTTTCGTCAAGAATGCAGGTTGTGAATTTGTTATGAACACAGTTTCATGTAATAGTATTGAAAATATTTCTTTTATAACAGATATGGTAACAATAGAGCTTTTGGTAACACTCCCGCTCACATTTTTTTATCTTTTATTACTTGTTTCAGTCATTGGACTGCAGCCATGCTGGGACACCATCTTGAAAAGTTTTAATTGAACAAATCAATTCCAGTACTTATTTTTATCAAAGTCTGTTAATTATTTTCTCAGTCTCTTTAATGATATTTTTATTACGGATCTTATGATACATACTTATAATATGGATCTTATGATAACTGCAGTCAATACATAATCATTTGAGATACACAGTTACAGAAAAACCCTGACAACATCAGAACAGACATTTATACTATAGGGAGGATTGCATCATATAATCTTTCATTTTTCTTTTTCTTATGAATATTAGTGTTGCTCTGTACATTATATGTTCTATGTTTGAAATCAGCAACTTTTAATACGTTACTGTAATAATGAATAACTCGGTTAAAGGATTCTCCATAAGGAAATAAGCTGGATATGTACTTACTAATGTTAATAACTAAAGCTTTTGAAATCATTTGAGATTTGCTGAAATTTGAATTAATGCAATATCATTTCTTGTTAGGTTTACTACGTTGGAAGAATTAAATGGTGTCTAGTTGTATCCAAGAAATTAATTTGAGTTATAAAGAAAATAACTATATTTTGATTCATTTCGCGTGATCTTTAAACCCAGCTTTTTGTCTATATTGATGTACCATTCCTAACAGAATCCATTATATGGTCATTCAAACTTTTCAAAATGAATAGTCCATCATCACTGTAAATACCTAACCTTTCAGTGTGTACTCACTTCCAATGCAATTTTAAGATGTACACTTTAATTAATTCACAAACCTTAACCTCCATGTATGCTACCATGGCTACATCAAATAATACCTGGCAACGACATTTAATTCAAAAGAATTATCATAAGAAAGCCAAAATTTAATAATACCTATGTTCAAATAATATTGATGTCTAAATCACTAATTGGAATAAAATCACTACTGAATTGAAAAGCCTTTAAAGAAGGGATTTGGTTGTAGACAAGAAGAACTCACAAAAAAAAAATAAATAAATAACATACGATATCACAGTCATTTGAAATTGTCAACAAAAGATCGAAATTGGTGAATTATTACATATACATCCTTTGCTATTTATTGTACTGTTTCTGACTACCAACTACCTAACATTTATTTCCTACACAATGGATTTGCTATGCTACAGAAGATGGTTGTACAATAAACAGAAAAAAAACATTCATTTATTCATCAACACTTAAACTTCAACAAGAAGTATTTTCTCTACTCAGGATTTTCCTTTTTTTTTTCTTTCTGCATATTATAATATCACGTGTTTCTGTGCATGAATAGATGAAAATATCACATCCTCTGTGCATAGTGATGAATAGATAAAAAATTTTCGATAGCAAATGTACTGTTGACTAATCATAGATTGTTGCATTTGTGGATACTTTTACTCACATAGTGTGACATACTTTCTTTTATTTCAGACTTTTGAACAGTCAATAACAGGAAGCTCACCTATGGCACAAGAAGTTTCAGCTTTTAATGAAAGAAAAAAAAAAAAATATATATATATATATATATATATATATCAAGCATGAGATAGGAGAAAAAGGACCTGATATCAATGTAGACAGTAATTTTTAGTTATAGCATTCAGATTACTCTGTTGCTACTCTGATTCTTCGTTGATCATGTGACTATATATATAGATGGTGGTGCTGGTGAGGAATTTTCGTTATTTAGTTGTATATATATATATATAATATATATATTATATATATATATATAATATATATATATATATATATATATATTTATATATATGCCCACACAAGCAGTAAAAGCATGCAGATACAGACACGCACGCACACACACACACACACGCACACCTTGATTAATCCTGAAGTTTCTATAGCTATTAAATAAAATATGAAGTTTATAGTGTTCATTTTGTAAAATTTTATTCTATATATATCTTAAATACTATTTTTGCCTTTTGAGATATATATATATATATATATTTCGAAAAAGAAAATTACTCTCCCCAGACAAAACACCGTATATATATATATATATATATATATATATATTATATATATATATATATAGAGAGAGAGAGAAGAGAGAGAGAGAGAGAGATAGATAGATAGATAGATAGATAGATAGATAGATAGATAGATAGATAGATAGATAGATATGCAAATATGTATATGTATATACATATATATGTACAAATGTATGCATGCATGTATGTATGTATGTATATATGTATGTAAAATAGTATCCTTAACGTATATGTGTGTGTGTGTTGTATAAATTGCTATATATACTTTGGAAAAATGTCATTATCAAACGAGAGAATATTTGTCGCCCTTAAAACGATCCAATTTAAAGATAAGTTTGTTAAATTCTTTGGGTATAACTAGTTCTACAGCCTGGTCTGGTTGTTTGATGGTATGGACTGCAGGGCAATAAAGCAGCTATGTTGAAATCTCTGAGCTGTGGCAGTCAACGAGGATAGAGTAAACGAATCTGTTGAAGAAGTGGGTGAGAAGTGGAAGGTGTAAGGAAGGGATAAATATTTCAAAACCAGAACATTTTCTTTAATATCCCTAGCTATTGCATATATGGTTGTTGAAAGAATGTGCTATGGATTACAACACCAAATGGAAATACTAAAGAGCTGTATAAGGCACCAGCTTTGCTTCGTGGAGAAAAGTATTATATTAAAGAATTCTTTTCATTTTGGATATTGTGGACCTTTTCCTATCTACATCAAGGCATTCATTATCTACAGCACTGGATTTTGCTAGGGCCTACACTGAGATAAGGATGATGTAAGAATCATCATGCATGTCAGAAAAATCTCGCTCTTCAACTAAAGGATCAGCCTAGGTCAAGATGACTCAGAGGGCTCCTTCCATTTAGCGATGGGTACTTTTGACAGTGGTGACTTGTAAATAAAAAAAAAAGCTCTCTCAACTAGCTTTGGTTTCTACAAAAATGCTGCTTCGGTAATATCGAGAGGGATGACATATATTAATGCAGCT
>NC_043005.1:54323584-54326084 GCF_006345805.1 Octopus sinensis | reverse complement strand
ATATATATAATTGTATACACACATATATACATATGCACATATGTATGTATATACATATCATTAATGTAATAAAGGTAATGATGGTGATTATCACAATGATGACAACAAAGACAACTTTGATAATGATGACGATATTGTTGATGATGACGAAGATCGTGATAATGAGGATAATGATGACAAGGCTGACAACGATGATGATGATGAGGAGGAGTAGGAGGAGAAAGGAAGTTGAGAAACCCAATCAATATGATGATGATGATGATGATGGTGGTGGTGGTAGCATTGAGGATGACGACAGAGTACAGAGCAGTAGGAATAAGGAAAAAAAACCGAAAAAATGAAATGGGAAAAAAAAATGGGAATCATGTTGAAACGATTGCAAACCGAAGAAAAGGAAATGAGCAAATAAAAATAAATAAAATTAAACAAAAGCAAAAACATCCCTTAGTTATATTTCTATTGTTGTTAAACAATTTTTCTATTTTCATTCGTTTTTCTTTTCTTGTCAGTTTATTTATTGTTAACAGTTTTTATTTTTACCATTAGTGTTCCTTTTTATTTTTGACAAAATTGTCATTTTTACAGATGGGAGATAGAATTTTATGAGCTGATGCTGAAAACAGTATTGAAATTTAAGAAAGCAAGAATATTTAGCTTAGCTTCCGAAAATCCTTCTGATGTAAATCCTTTCAGATTTTTATTGTTATATCTTTAGACAAGAATGATTACTATCTATATGTGTTTCCATATAATCATGCAACAATAATGATAGTAAAGTAAAATGCAAAAAAAATTTGAAAATTTACAAACAAAAAAAAAAGCAAAATATAATCAAAACCTAAAGAAGAAAAATTGATAAGAACTGCTAATAACAGACAAATTACCAAATTGTTATCGAAAAATAAGTTCCAGTATCTCTGATTCACAATGATTAAAAAATAACAATTGGCAAATGATATTTTTTTTTATAAAACGTATTCAAGACTTCTCTCTTATAATATATTTATTTCAACACACTCAGAAAAACACACTCACAAACACACACATGTGTACATATATAAGAGTGTATATATATTTATATATATATCTTTATGTGCATGTGTGTGTAAATATATATGCACAAATACTGTGACAACTTGCATGTATACATACGCATAGATATACAAACACATACAACATTCATGTATATATCACATACATACATACACACATACACATCTATCTATATATATATATATATATATATAAACACATGTACACATGCATGCATTTGTATATACTTATATACATATATGTGTAAAGTTGTATATATTTTAAGCAAAGATGTGGCTGTGTGTTAAGATGTGTGATTTGCAACTGCATGGTTCCAGGTTCAGTACCACTGCACCTTAGGCAAGCGTTTCCTATTATATTCTCAGATTGACTACACCCTAATGAGTGGATTTGGTAGACAGAAACTGCAAGAAGCTAATCATGTATATATATATAATTATATATATGTGTGTGTCTTTGTATCTGAGTTCACCTCCATCACTGCTTGACAACTGGTGTTGGTGTGTTTATCACCTCGTAACTTACCAGTTCAGCAAAAGAGACCAATAGAATAAGTACTAAGCGTACAAAGAATATGTCTTGGGGTTGATTTGTTTGACTAAAGGCCAGTGCTCCAGCTGGACCACAGTCAAATGACTGAAACAAGTAAAAGAATAAAAGAATACATATATATATATATGTGTATGTGCGTGTGTGTATATATATATACATATATATATATATATACATATATATATATATATAATATATATATATATATAATATATAATATATATATGTATATGTGTATATATGTATATATATTTATATATATATAACATTTCCATTGATTCTAAGGGACAGGACACTGTTGGAAAGTTAGCAGCAAGGAAGATTGATTTGCATACTTCTTTCTATATCTTTAAGATATTACAAGAGAGACAAGAACCACAAAGATGAATGTTCTGAAAACATATTTCATATCATATGAATAAAAAAAAAATAACCAACAATAAACAACATGAAACAAACAAAACAACAATAACAACAACAATAATAAAAATTGGAACCACACTACCCCTCTTCTCCCTTTACTCTCGAAAAAAAAAACCATTTACATCTATCTATCTCCTTGTCAGCAGCAAAAAATATATTCATAATGTAGGTGAGCGGGAGACAGGAGCAGTCCATTAAAGTGGACAACAAAATTGAAGATACAGAGGTAAATTGCAAGAATATACATACATATATACATATATATATATATATATATATATATATCAATATATGTATGTCTATATATATGTGTGTGTGTATGTAACTATACAACTATACATATATATATGTGTGTATGTATAAATAAATATATGTATATGTATATATATATATATATATATATTTATTTATATACCTATATATGTATACATATATATGTACATATGTATTTATAAATAGATATATAAATACA